>NC_142941.1:35908184-35948184 GCF_046866305.1 Octopus bimaculoides | reverse complement strand
ATCATATAAATATTTATGTATATAAATTTCCATTGATATGTATAGCTATGTATATATATTTGTGCGTGTGTGTGTGTATATATATATATATATATATATATATATATATATACACACACACATGCATCTATTTATATATACATATAAAATGAATATAGATATTTATGCATATAGATTTTCATTG
Organism: Octopus bimaculoides; assembly: GCF_046866305.1. Classification (NCBI taxonomy): domain Eukaryota; kingdom Metazoa; phylum Mollusca; class Cephalopoda; order Octopoda; family Octopodidae; genus Octopus; species Octopus bimaculoides. The sequence continues at coordinate 35,948,000 of NC_142941.1, read as the reverse complement.
ATATATTTAACTATATCATCATCATCATCATCGTTTAACGTCCGCCTTCCATGCTAGCATGGGTTGGACGATTTGACTGAGGACTGGTGAAACCGGATGGCAACACCAGGCTCCAAATGTATATATATATCCATGAATATATGTATTTATATGAATATATATGTATATGTATGCATATATGAATGTGCATGTGTTTACAAATGTGTGTGTGTGTGTGTATGTATATATATATATATATATATATATGTATGTATATATATGCATGTATAGATAACCAGTTTGTATTTTAAGCTCTAAGGCTGCAAGACAAAAATCTCCAATAAAGTTGATTGTTATATATAACCAACCAAATCAATAGATTGCTGTATATTGCTCAATCACCTCTTCTCTCTCTCTCTCTCTCTCCCCCTTACTGCAGGGTATGCATGTAATTAGATTTTTATTGTCAATTGTAAGACAAAAATCTACAATAATATAGTTTGTTACAAATTCAAAGAATATATTTATTGGCCTCTAACATTTTGGTTCTGATGGCAGAGTACAAGGTCAACAAATTCTTTTATCTTAAATATAGATGCAGAAATCTAGAGTGTGTGTCTAAGCAAACATATCAGTAATGTTATATATATATATATATATATATATATATATATATATATATATATATATATATATATATATATATATGTGTGTGTGTGTGTGAGTGTATATATGAACAAACACATATACATAGTCACACATGGGAGACAGAGTGCTCAATACATGTAGAATTTATTTATTCACTTAAAACTTTTAAACCACTCTGAATGAATTGCACTTGGTAAGAAATTCTGAGAAGCAGTGATGTGAATCATTATCACCATCATCATTGTACTGCTGCTTTTCCATGCTTGCATGGATTTGATATCCTATGATGGATTTTAGCCAGAAGCTATGACTGTGCTGGGGCACCACCTTTATATATTAAAAATGTTTGACTTGTTTTTTTTAAATTTTACATTAAGCTTTCCAACTTTATAAATTTGATTTTTCAACTAAAATTGTCAAAATAACTTTTGACATAAATCATCATTAATTTCTTTGGACCTTGCCTTTTATTCATTATGTTTTAGTTTAGCCTTCTGTGCTTGTTTTCATTTCTATTATTAAAATTTGTCTATTAGTTGTTGTTTCTTAGCCAAAGGTTAGCACTAGTTGAGCAGACTCACATTCAAAGGTTCCTTATTCATGAAATATTCAAAAAAGAAAAATTCCCATCTTGTCAAACTTTGTAGTAAATCAGTTTTCTTGGGATGATCCTAAGACATACCAAAAATACAATAACAATAATAGTACTAACAGCAATATTATTGAGGCCGTGAAGGCAGCGAGCTGGCAGAAATGTTAGTACGCTGGGCGAAATGCTTAGGAGTATTTCATCTGTCTTTACATTCTGAGTTCAAATTCCGCTGAGGTCAACTTTACCTTTCATCCTTTCGGGGTTGATAAATTAAGTACCAGTTGCATACTGAAGTCGATCTAATTGGCTGGCCCCCTCCCCCAAAATTTCGGGCCTTGTACCTAGAGTAGAAAAGAATATTGTTATTGTTGCTACTGGTGGTGATGATGATGATGATGATGATTGTATCTGTAATTGTTGGACCTTACTCAGTAGGTTAAAAAGGGGTAGACTTTTGCTCCATAACACTCTACATGTTGATGTAACATTCTCTAGGGACCCTAAAACTCATAAAGTGTTTTATAATATTTTTCAGAATCATTTTTCATTTAATACACAATTATAACAAACTGCTCATAAAAATTATAGTATTGTTCCTGCTTAATAATCTCCTCACGTTAAATGTATTACTTTGCCCAGTTAATAAACTGCTTATATTATGTCTATTATTATTATTATTATTATTATTATCCCTAATTAATAAACTGATGTTCTGTATTAAGTGTGTTATCATTTCTTCTCAATAGCTACTCATATTATATGTATTATTATACGCCCTACTTAATAAACTACTCAGGTTATGCATGTTATGTGTATCAATATTACTACGTAATAAAATGCTCATATTAAGTATTTTATTATTCCTACTTAATAAACTGCTCCTGTTATGTTTATTTTCTATCCTTACTTAATATAATGCCTAAGGTGAATTATAATCCCTACTAAATAAACTGCTTATATCAAGTGTATTATGCCTTCTAAAGATAAAGATGTATACACATATATGTATATGTGTGTGTGCGTATGTGTGTGTGTGTATGCACATATGTAAATTTAGATATGTATATATGTGTGTAACTATATGTGTACATAAATACATACACACACATATTTATCTATGTTTTTTATTCTTTTTATGCATTTCAGCCTAAAGGCTGTGGCCACGCTAGGGCATCATATATAGATGTGTGCGCATGTGTGTATGTGTGTGTGTGTGTATTTATATATGTACTACTAAAGTGTACATGTAAATTTCGAAATGTACTACAACTTGAACTCATTCTGTCTTTCACCATTGACAGGGAAGTCTCCAAGGTGTTATTGAGATCAGTAAAGAAGAGCAACACATGCTTAGACCAGTGGATCACTTCAATGAGATGTCAACCATGTCTTCTCTTAGTGACAGTGGACAAGGCTGGAGTGAAGCCAGCACCACTCACTATGAGATATTACCAGGTAAACATTTTGCCAATAACCTCTAATAGCACTGCCTTACACCTTACAGTCAGCTCTTAACAAAATATCAAGGATATTTTCATTTAAGAGATGGCATCACCTTATTTATCTATCTATCTATTTATTCGTCTATATATATTTATTTCTGTGTAGTTTCCTGGGGCAGTAAGGCAAAGGCATAGCACACAGCCTGGTAGATCTCTCCTGGAATTGTAATTTATAAGGTTCAGGAGTATAGTAAGGTGAATATGGTTGATGTTATTTTAGAACAGTGGAGGTTAAATAATAAAATTGACCCCTGTCCTCTTAGTGACAATGAAGATTTAAACTGTACAGAACTTGGCAAGGATTTGCTACCAGATAGTTCTTTCAATGGGATGATGAGATGTTATCAAAGAGCAGTAAGTAGCAAGGAGAGAAGGATAGAGAAAAATGAATTTCTGAAGTTGGTAGAATTTAGCATGCATATCTATTGGCTTATCCATCTATACTCTCTCTCTCTCTCTTTGACACAATTCATTATAGAATGGATTGTGTCGAAGATAAATAGATAGATTGATAGGTTTATATATAGAGAGAGAAAGGAGAAAACATTCTTGCATCAACTGGGTACTAAGTTTTTAATTTAAGCTGAGAATCACAATTCACACATGCACACACACACACACACACACACACACATGGAGTGCCCTGGAGTGTAAGCTGTATATAAAAGTATGTGTGTGTGTGTATGTATGTATGTATAACACGCACACACAGTTTTTATTTTTGAGGCTTATTTTTCACTTATACATTTTCCTTTTATTGTAGAACCTTCCATTCTGTTCATCAAAAGAATTTCATAACTCCAACAGTGTAGAAACAAAGCCTGTTTCTTTATATGTATAGAAGGAGATTGTTCATAGTCTGAAGGAATGGCAGCCTAAAGAGTTCTCATCAGGCACTTTACCAGTGAGCTAGCCACTTATGTTAATTCTAAGCAGACATCTATATTATGAGATCTATAACCTGTCTTTTATTGTCTTACATTACTATACAGTTGTCATCATTATATACATGTATACGTGTGTGTGTGTGTGTGTGTGTGTGTGTGTGTGTGTGTGTGTGTGTGTGTGTGTGTGTGTGCTCTTGCCGAGACATCACATGATGATTGTAAATGAGCATCATCATCATCTCATCATCATCATCATCATCATCATAGTAGCGAGGTTGTTCATTTCCAGTCTTCTATGAAAAATATATTTGGCTATAGGAAAATATTACCATGCTTGGAAATGGTTGGTGACAGGAAGAGCATCCAGATGCAAACATGGAAAAGTCAGCAGAAAGAGCAAAGGGTGGAGGCAGCACATCTTGCGTCTCTGTAAGGCCACCATTCAACTTTGCAATGGTGCTGCCTTTGATTGTCTTAACATGATTCATCAAATCCAAGATCATCAATATTTAATGGCTGTTTTCCATGTTGGCATAGATTAGATGGTTTGACTGGAACTGGTAAGCCAGAGGTTTATGGTGGGCCATCTTTCTGCTAGGTTGGAGTCTTTGGCACATCATCAAAAGTGATCTTTATTATGTCTTTTTATAAGTATTTCCATGATCATTGCTCTGATGAGCTTTCTGGTCTAGTATCCTCTATTATAACATCTTTCTTCCCAGGTGCATTGTTTCTCTGTTGAGCTTCTTGTTCATCATAAGTTCTTTTATTCTAACATTTTCTTTCCTCAAACTCTCGAAACTCACTCCCATCATCTTGTTTTCCTTGTGTCTATGAAATTCAGTCATTTAAGCTTTCTGAGACTTAATCATATAAAAATTTTAAAAATCTGTGGGTTGTTGAAGAACTTCACGTTAATCAATCAAGTGAATTTTTTTTAGATATAATTTAAAATGTCTGATTGATTTTTAGATATGAAATAATGATGAAGCTGTTCTAGGCAGTATAGGTCATCTAAAAATCACTACCCGATCCTATGGTGTTCACACAAGTTTTCTTTTTAACCCCTTTCAGTTTTTGAAATTAATCTGCATCCAGTTTTTACATGTACACATAAGTAGAATGAGTTTTGAGAAACTGAATATCTATTTGGGCCATTTTTTGAATCACTAGCTGGAAACTTCTTCTTTACTAATGCTAAATAATGACTAATGACTTAATTGGAAAGTTGGAGTAATAACATTTATTGATCAGGCGTACTGTGTTATATATGCCTTAAATATGTTTGTGGGGAGGGGGGGGAAGGAAAGAAAGAGGAGAGAGAATGAGAGAGAGATAATTGGTGAGTGAATACATTATGGGATTACTGTGCCATGAGTATCAAGCCTATGTTTTGCTTTTGGCTAGAAACACTTCACACCATTATCATCATCATCATCAAATGTTTCATCTCAGAGGTTGAATACCATGGATCACCATGTTCATCTTTCTTCTGCTGCTCTTATACATTCACTATAGTTTAAATATGTTCAATTCTTGATATATTCCATCCACATAATTCTTCATTTTCTGCTTTCACTTCTCTCATTTATTTACCTTCTATTAACACTATCTATAATCCATTTTTACTAATTACATCGTTTATCTTTTATTTATTTATTTTTTTACTTGTTTCAGTCATTGGACTACAGCCATGCTGGGGCACCACCTTGAAGGGTTTAGTCGGACAGATCACCCACAGTACTTAAATATAAGTCTGGTACTTATTCTGTTGGTCTCTTTTGCCAAACCACTATACAGGGATTTAAACAAACCAACACCAGTTGTCAAGTGGTGATGGGGGATAAACACAAAAAGTTACATGCATACATATATAATTATATATATATCTATACAATGGGCTTATACACAGTTTCCGCCTACCAAATTCTCTCACAAGGTATTGGTCAGCCTGGGGCCACAGTAAAAAAAACACTTGCCCAAGGTGCTGCACAGTGGGACTGAACCCAAAACCACATGGTTGCAAAGCGAGCTTCTTAACCACACAGCCTTACTTTTGGCCAAAATATTTTGTTTTCTATCTTTGTTAATGTCTAATAAAGTTCTTAGCTTTTGGTCTTTGTGTTCTGCCTCTGATATATTCTCAAAAGTCTTCTATATGCTTACATCTCAATGACATAATCTGTTTGTCAGTACTTTTATTTAATATCCATGTTTCAGCACCTTATACTAGAGTGGACCACTCACACATAACTTTGATAATCTTTTTCCAGTTATGATATTAATATTTCTTGATGTCTATATCTTTCTTTTACCTTTCTTTTACTTGTTTCAGTCATTGGACTGCAATCATGCTGGGGCAACATCTTGAAGTGTTTTAGTCAAATAAATTAACACTAGCACTCGTGCTTTTGAAGTCTGGTATTCTATCGGTCTCTTTTGTCAAACCACTAAGTTATGGGAATATAAACAGACCAACAAGTAGTTGTCAAGCAGTAGGCAATGATCACATACATACACATGACAGGTTTCCGCACAGTTTCTCTCAACCAAATTCATTCACAAGATATTAGTTAGCACAGAGCTATTGTAGGACACACTTACCCAAGGTAGAACTGAATCCAAAACCATGTGGTTGCAAAACCTGCTTCTTAACTATACAGCCATGCCTGCACCTATGTATGTCTTTGATATTTTAGTCAAATGACATTCTGTCTCAGTCCTTCATGTTACACTTTTTGATTCCATATATCTTTGGTATTAGTTCAGTTGTTTCCTCGCCTCCTCAATTACAGTTATTTTTGATGAATGTTTTTTTTTTTTGCTGATAACCATTTAACCATTGATTTTGTTTATTATTATTATTTTGTTTATTGTTATTATTATTATTATTATTATTATTATTATTATTATTATTATTATTATTATTATTATTATCATCATCATCATCCTCCTTACTCGGACTCAAATTACATTCATGCATTCATTGCAAATGGATACAGCTTCTTTATTTTTAATCCGTTACTTTATTTTTTTTAAATATCCTTACCTTCAAACACTCATACGTCAATATTGAAGGGAGTGACCATCACTATTTAGCGCCCTGTGGCAGAGTGGATGCTGCATAAGGAGTGAAAGGGAATGTTAGTTCATGATGTGCCAGAAGTGAGAGAAGAAGTGACATCAGGTAATGAACAGGCAATTCGGGTATCCTCTTAATCGCATTTGTCTGTTCTTGGACACTGTCCAAGCAAAAAGAAGATGTTCTGTCCTCGATACTTTAAGGACTTTATTCACAGATCCTAAGTGCTTACAGATGTGCAATCATCTTCGATTGTTTTGCAGTACCAAATTTCTTGATATAATCCATCAAGCATATGTGTACATCCTACTTTACCTAGCTACATAGAATAGATAACAGATTTTCTGATAAAAATTCACGAAAGATTCTTGCCTATTGATATATTATTTTGATCGTGTAATTGACTTAGTCATGTGAGTAGGACAGAATTCGGGGAAGTTGTGTGTGTAAATAGAGATGTAAATGTAAACATGTTTCTCCATATAAGTTCAATTTTCTTTATGCAAGTGCTTGGAGAATGGATGGGTTTGTTTTAATGTGTGTCTGCTTCTCTTATGTGTATCTACCTTTATGAATGTGGCTGTGTATGTACTTGTCTGTACTTGCATGTATGTTTAAATATATTTTTGTGTTTTATGTGCGTGTATGTTTATTTATATATATATATGCACACAGACATACACACACACACAAACACACACACGCATGTATGTGTGTATGAAAGTATGTCTGTATATGTGTTGATGTTGTCACATCTGTTTTTGTGTATGTCGGTATATTTGTGGTGTGTGTAAGCATATTTGTAACTTTGTGTATTTTTTTTATGGGTGATATGAATGAGTGGAGGTTGTATGTTTGCATTTATGAATAATTTTATGCTAATGAGTCTATGTTTGTGTTTCTGTGTATTTTCTGAATATTTTCAATTCACGAGTGTCTATTTCTGTACGTGACTGTGTGTGTGTGCATGCAAGTGCACATTTGTGAATTTATGTATTTTTGCATGTTTCAGTATTGTGTTCGTGTTTTGTTTTAGACATAGACTACATAAAATATTGAGATGGCTGGTGTTTTCTTTTTTTTATACTCACCTTCTTTTGACACCTTGTAGACTTTAACAAACCCATTTACATGTGTGTGTGTAATGTGTGTGTATATATTTGTATATATAATGTATTATATGTATGACATACATGCATATCTTTTTTTAATATGTAGGAGCTTGCATGTTGGGATCAAGTATTCTTTCTCATGTCACTAAACTCTCAAGCTCATTTCACTCAACTATGAAGCAGAGGACACACATACACGCACACACAAATTCAAACTTAGGTGCATTGTGTGCATGTGTGTATGAAAGAGAGAGAGAGAGAGAGAAGCTTCTTTTTAATAATTGCAACCTTCTAACAGAGGTTATATGTAGACTTATTAATTGTTTTTGCTGTTTATCTTCAACTTACCTCTGGTTAATTATACTTTTGGCTAACGGTATTTTTGCAGTAACCATAGCATCATTTTCTTATGCATAACAAATCCAGGATTACATTATCTAATTTGCCTTTCTTTTCAAACGTAGTTATGTGTGAAATTTGAGGGAAATTTGGCTGTTTTTTTTAGTAGGTCAAGCAATTACATAGGGAATCCTTTGTTGGCTTGTTTAAGCTTACTGTTGAAATACATATTAATATGTATTATTGACTATACCTCTACCATGTTCACCACTCACTGCATTTAACTTCTATCTCCATCTCTATCCATTTGTTATTTTCCTTCATGCACTTATGAACTTATTTACCTACCCATGCTGCTTTTCATCTTCCTGTAACTTGTGGGTGTGCCCTGACATATCATTGCCACCATCTTTCTTTTCCACATAGCTTCTTACCACAGCCACAAATCTAGTTCCCAAAATTTTATTTGCTATCACATATTTTTCTTCCTGTCTGATGAATTCCCTCCAAGGAATCTCTGTAAAACACCAATCTAAAATTCCACCAAGTTTTTTTCCATAACCAATTTACTTCTGCAAACTGCAAAAAAACTCTCTGCCATGGAACATACCTCTAATCCTCAAAAGTAAAATATCTTTGAAATTTAAATATTCATATTTCTTAACCTATTGCATGTCAGTGGTTTTTAAAGCCCAGTTTAAAGTGAACTCTACTATTAGTATTTGAATAAAGAGCATTGAAGAAAGAAAAGTAAAAAAAAAAACAAGAATCATCTTCGTTGATGTGTTCGAGTTTCTGTGACACTCATAAATTGGAAATGTCGATGGCTGGGTGCTGATTTTTTCTCAGTTGTTTACTAGTGATAATATCTAACATTAGTTTTAATCTCCAAGTGAGACTACTTCCATTATTAGAGTCTCTTGACTGCAGTTTAGTTCAGCGCGATATTTCTCTGGTGTTCTAGTCCCAGAGGTTGGTGTCAACTGGAAAATATAGATCCTCATCACCTAATCACCTCATCACATCATCTTTCCCCCATCTTTCTCATGTCTCTCTCTCTTTGTATCACACATAAAATGTTAAGTCTACAGTCGTGTTTGTTTCGTTGCATTACTGAAAGAGAATATATGCATATATTTTACGAGATAACACCGGAAAATATGTGTGAGCGCTGGTGAAAGAAACAAAGAGTGTTTATGTTCAATAACCATACTCCCCACCACACACACATACGTATACACTTACACACACATTCACATCTGTTAATCAATAAATATTTATCAGATGCAAGTATGAACAATGGTTATATGTTTGACTTCTTTTTTATTATCAGATATTCTTCTGTGTGACTAAGGAAGGAAGTGGGGGAAAGAAAATGTTAGTTTGTGGTATTTATGCCTTTCCCAAGGATATTAATGGCATAAATTTGAAGTAAAATAGTTCAAAAGAACAATTGAGACTAGTTTGTCAAATCTAAACCATGAAAATTTCACGTGTCTATGTATGTGTATGTATCTATGCATGTGTGGGCTTGTCTTTGCTTTGACCCTGTATTTTGTTTGTTTGAGCAAAACTTACAGATACAAAAAAAGGTACTGAATACCTCAAGGAGTAGAGTATGTTATGGTCTTCAATCAGTTACTTGTTTAGAGAATATAATCCATTTCTGTCGATATGACAATCTGGTAACAACAGGTTAATGTATGCACATATATCATCTATCTATCTATCTATCTATCTATCTAGTTCTTTATCTATCTATCTATCTATCTATCTATCTATCTATCTATCTATCTATCTATCTATCTATCTATCTATCTATCCATCTATCCATCCAAAACATACACACACAATATTATAATATTTTAAAGTTATGAAACAGTACCTGTCTTTAACTATGTGTTATAACAAATCTACTTTAGCGCGTTTTTCTTTGTTCATGAAACAACTTACAAATTATGTTGTGTTGTTGGTGCATCAGATAAAATGCCTTATTTATTTATTTGCTTTTTCACCTCTACATTTCGAGCTTAAATCCCAGAGGTCGATAAAATAAAGGACTAGTTAAATAAAGGGGTCTGTGATATCAGTTTATCCTCACTCCTCAAAATTGATGGCCTTGTGTCTAAATCAGAAACTATTGTTGTTATTGTTATATATTCATTTGTCACTGGTGATTCTTGAACAGCTACTCGGTTTCTGTGTGTAGTCCATGCAGCAAAAAGATTCTTTTTCTTGTTACATGAAATATGACACAAAGCAAGAAACTTAAAATTGCTGGTTGAGAGAATCATCAGCTTTAAGTGAATGAATAAAGTGCATTATATGTATTGAGGATATTTTCTCTTGTTTATACTTCAAGCACCTCTTTCCCTCCCTCTGTGTGTATGAATGTGTGTGCACATGTATATATTTATGTATGTTGTATGTGTGTGAGAGAGGTAGAATACATATTTCTATTGTTCATTAATATCTAATTTCATGTACCCTTTTTATGTAATCCCATATTCTCTCAACAGATTGCATTTCACATTTCTTATAGAACATAACTCTCAGAAGGCTCCCAATACAATTGTTCTGTAAAACAATACTTTGTGTCTTATAAATAACAAAGAAAATTTTTTTAAATAGTTTTGAAATTGGCTGTTCTAGAAAATTTAGCACAATCTCTACTGCCGAAATTAAGCTGAGCCTGTCACCGACAGCAAAAGTTTAGTCAATTCCCATTACTAAGATTTGCCTAAACTCAATTTTAAAAATAGCTAGTCTTCAAGGTGTAAAACAGAATATTGAGTTATTATTTTCTGAAGATTATGTTTCAAAGTGTAGTAAACCACCCCCACTATATTTCTCAAATGGATATATACTTGCATCTTACTGTATAATTTATCTAACTTTTTATAAGATGATCAGGCTGGTTTATTGAACAACTATCCTTGTGCTAGTAAAGAGAAAGAATTTATCTCTATGTGTTATTCTTTAGCGTGGCCGTTTTCGTGCGGGTGACACGTAAAAGCACCCACTACACTCTCTGAGTGGTTGGCGTTAGGAAGGGCATCCAGCTGTAGAAACTCTGCCAAATCAGACTGGAGCCTGGTGTTGCCATCCGGTTTCACCAGTCCTCAGTCAAATCGTCCAACCCATGCTAGCATGGAAAGCGGACGTTAAACGATGATGATGATGATGATGATGATTGAGATTTGGATAATTTTTTACTTTTTACAAAGAATTCTGAGTTTCAATACTGTTATTCTATTGGTATATACATAATGAAAATAGTGCTACTTCTGTTGTAGAAGCAGCAGCATGCTTCATCTCCAAAGGGTTACTGGACTGGATCTATCAAGGACATATGTACACATACATATACACGTGACGCATTGAGAGAGCCTTACAAAGTCTCTTATTTTGTTGAAATAAAAGTAGTAACCAAATCTACCTTGAATCACTCTACCATATTAAAAAGAAAGCTGTTAGATGAGATACTGCATCATCATCATATATTCACCTTCCCTGCTTGCATGGGTCAGACAGAATTTGTTGAGGCAGCTTTTTGTATGATCAGATGCTCTTCCTGTTGCTAATCCTCACCTATTTTCTAAGTTAGAGAATATTTCTGATGGCCAAACAATGGCTAAAAATAAGCTATTATTATGACTCAAACACCTTTGTTCGTTTATCTCCTCAAAGGAGGTTAACCCAAACATAAACAACAATAACATTAATAACACATACACACAGACATATTGTAGTAAAACCGATGAGTATTAGACTATCTGATCAAAGACAGCCTGTTCAAATATGCTGCAGTTAAAACTTTCATCTTCATTGTACCGTATCAGCTAGCTGATGGTAATAGATACTAGGAGAAGCTCTGTAAAATTGTTCACTTTTTCTTCTGATCACAAAAGGTCAAACTATCACTTTCATCATATGACTGGGATAGATGCTTTTTTTTTTTTTCAACATTAGTCAGGAGGTGAAGGGCTTCAGAGACAGGTATAGGGAAAGGAAAGTATCATCAATCAGGAGACTAGCCCAAAAGATTGAAATAGTGAACTCCAGTAAAGGAGTGTAAGGTGCAATGTAGTGGTGTTAAATTGGGCAGCATATTAAACCTTACTACCCAAGGCTGATGTATAACTAATTGTTTGATTGAGCATTCCTTACCTTGCATGGGTGCTGGTGCCATGTAAAAAGCACCTGTGCTGGTGTTGTGTAAATGCACCCATTACACTTTGTAAAGTGGTTGTTGTTAGGAAGGGCATCCATTCATAGAAACCATGCCAAAAGAGACACAGAGCCTGGGCAGCTCTTCAGCTGATCAGCTTCTGTCAAACTATCCAACCCATGCCAGCATGGAAAACGGACATTAGATGATGATGATGATGATGACAGTTGCAATGGCTGAGAATTTATTCAAAGAAGTTTGAAGACCTAATGCAGTGTTTCGTCTTTAAAGAAGCAAGTGGTTGATGTTGCCACTGTTTTAGGCATGTATTTGTGCCTTTGCATTTGGAAATATGTTTTTAGTTTATTTTTTGCCTCTTACTTGTTTGTCGTTGGACTGTGGCCATGCAGGGGCATTGTTTTGAAGTGCTCCGTCAAACAAACTAACCTCAGTAATTTTTCATCTTTTTAAAATCTGGTACTTATTCTGTTGGTCTCATTTGCTGAGACGCTAAGTTTGTTCACAGACATGTAAATGAACCCATATCAGTTGTTAAGCAGTGGCAGGGAGAAATACATACGCAAAGATGCACATGCATGCACACGTAAAAAACAGACACACGCACGCACTCACATGCGGTTTCAGTCTAACAAATTCACTTACAAGGCAGGGATATAGTAGAAAACACTTGCACATGGCTCAGGACTATAGTAGAAGATACTTACATATGTATCAGGGCTATTACTCCTGTGAGAACAATTCCCCCGACGGCAGCTACCCCCAAGGAAAATTACCCCCTTTGGTTAATTACCTCCTCTCCAATATATTAAGAAGTTTTTAAATCATCGTCTTGGGTGTGGTTATTGTCCATGGGGAGTAAATGTCCTAGACTCCTTATATAAACGAAAATACTACATATTTTATCTTTTATCTTTTACTTGTTTCAGTCATTCGAATACAGCCATGCTGGAGCACTGCTTTGAAGGGTTTTAGTCAAACAAATTGATCCAAGGACATTTTTTCTTAGGCCTGGTACTTATTCTATTGCCAAACTGTTAAGGTATGGTGATGTAAACACACCAATACAAGTTGTCAAGTGATGGGGGGGGGGGGACAAACACAGACTTAAAGACACACACGCATAAATATTTTCATATATATATATATATATATATATATATATATATATATAGAGAGAGAGAGAGAGAGAGAGAGAGAGAGAGAGAGAGATATGCACATATATACACAACGGGTGCCATGCAATGGGACTGAATCTAAAACCATGTGGTTAGGAAGCAAGCTTCTTACTACTCAACCATGCCTGTGCCTCTAGATTAAAAAATACAGGAGAGAAATTATGTTTCTAATAAGGTAAAAAAAAGAAAAACTGAAAGAATAAGTACCTACTTTAAAACAAAACAAAAAAAAAGTCCTGCGGTTGATTTGTTTGACTAAACTCTTGAAGACAATGCTCCAGCATGGCTACAGTCCACTGACTGAAACAAGTGAAAGATATATGATTGTCATAAGTATCTTCATCCTAAGTTTTTTTCATTTGGTAATGTATAAGTTAAAACAGACTGCTGATGTAAAGTAACCATATAACAGGCTGAAAGTGTTCAATGAAAATGTTAAATCATCATTTTCTGTGTATTACTGTATTTACAGCATCGACTGTATTTTACTAATGTTTCAGTAAAGACTGTGTATATATGCTGTCTGAGCATTCTTTATACAATCATGGATATAAATATATATGCATGTGTGTGTTATATCCTTAAGATGTTGGAGTGTTATAACTTCCACTTCAGTATACTTAGTAAAACCAATAAAGACATGACTATCTCTGACCTCCTACTATGTACTCCGGTACTTCACATACTTCTCTTTTGGAGTAGGTTATTCCATTCGCCACATGGGATGGGTATACCATTATTACTAATTCCCTACAACATCTCCCATTTTAAGTTTTTCTTAGGAAGTATCATTTTATTCAGCAATTTTTTTATTTACCCCACCTTCCTTTTTTTGAGTTTTTCTTTTTTTTCATACAAATTAATATTTTTTGTGCATGGCATCTGTTTTCAGGAACTCTATATGTTTTCTTTCCCTCTCACTTGTACGCCTGGGTTCAATCATCTACAGTGGCGTTGGGTACTTGGAACGTATCATACAGCCATTCCATCAGTTCCTCCAACTTCTTTGGTTCACTTTCCACGAATCTCTTTTTCAGTTGGTTCCTGTGTCTCTTTTGTATGCCTTTTCTACTTTTTACCCAATACATTATTTTACCTAAGCATTTGGTAAATGACACCCTCTTCCTAACTCTGCTTTCCATATACACCTTTTCGCCAACTTTAAAGAATCTTGCTATGTCTTCCCTAGCACATCTTTTCTTGCGAGGTAGCAATTTATGAAAGACTGATTTTATTTTCCTTGCAAACATCAGCTTTGTAGCTGACCTACCTGCTGGTATATTTGGATTTGGTGTCACATGGTACACTCTTGTTCCTTTTCCAGTTGTTGTTGATGGTATTGTTGTTACTTCAGCTTTTGTTCTTGCAGTTATAGTTGTTGCAGTTATTCTTCCTTCAGTTGCTGTTTGATGTTTTTGCAATTTGAGCAAACTAACCGACAAATTTTCCATGATTTTATGATTTTTTTTTTCCGTAAAATTCACACAACAAAAATTTTGTGAATTTGTTACCGCCTTGTGAGTTGTTAATTCCTCATGAGTTGTTTAAATCCTTGTTGCTACTGTTATAACCTTAAAATGTTTGATTGTTATAACGCCCACTTTGGTATACAGTATACTTAGTAAAATCAGCAAAGACACCACTATCTCTGACTGTCTGCTATGTACTCTGGTACTTCACGTACTTCACTTTACTTAGAGTGACTAGGTTATTCCATTCATCACATAGGAGGGGTGTACCATTATTACTAATTCCCGACAACAGCATGTATGTATGTATGCACACATGTATGCACACATATTTTATGTACATCACAGTGTGAATCAGAAATGCTGAAATAAATTAAATATTAGAAGGCTTTAGCTGTGATAATGAACTACATAAGAATGGTATATATTCATACACATGTATGCAGACAGATACACACACACAGGTACATAGTATATATATATATATATATATATATATATATATATATATATAGATATGCTCACATACCAATATGCATATATATGCAAATATGCATAACGACACATATGCATGCACACATATACATACACAAACATACATATAGATTCCCATATACATATACCCATACATTTATAATATATATGTCATACCTTAGTTATTTTCCATATATATATATATATATATATATATATATATATATATATATAATCTTTTGTTTTCATACAGTCTGTTTCTCAGAAGACATTGCTTCATATTCAAAGTTCACTTTGGCTCAATATGTTTATTCCTTCATTGCTGTTTTCAGATTTCAATAACACTGAAAATGGTTTTCCTACTTTCTACACTTAATATCTAAACATACAAACTTGTAAGAAAATACACACAAATGCCTAATACACAAATGTCTATGTATATGTGTGTGTATGTGTAAATCTATCTAGCTAGCTAGCTATATGTGTGTGTGTATTCACACATACACTCACACATTCTTCTCCTCCTCTGTGTCTAAGCACAAACACATGCATGTGCACACAAATATGTTTGGATACTCGCATGTGTATATATGCATTTGTTTGTATCCCCTTTCTTCTTCTAGTTCTAACAACTTGCATTCGGTTATCTTTGTTGGACATGCAATATTTCTGAAGCTATTGTTATTCTGTTAAAGGTTTAAGCCTCCATTTTGAAAACAGATATCATCTATTTATATATATATATATATATATATATATATATATATATATATATATATATATATACATATATATATATATATATGTGTGTGTGTGTGTGTGTGTGTGTATATATATATATATGTGTGTGTGTGTGTGTGTGTGTGTATATATATATATATGTGTGTATATATATATATATATATATATATATATATATAACTTTTAACTTTATCTCTACAGATTTTCTATAGAACTTAGAGTTTTAGTGCCAGCAGTGAATGTCACAGCGTTTTGTGTTTATGAATATGTCTATGTAAACAATGCGATCAAAGATAGAAAAATAGGTAATAGGTGTATATGTATATTTCAGGAGTTATTGCTCTTTCATCATTACTGCATCCAACCCATCAACTACCCATGAACACATTGCTTAAATACCCACTAAGTTTAGCAAGGTAGTGCTATTGGATAGACCAATTTGTAACTGATTATATTGCATTGCTAACACAAAAGTAGGAAGCATATATATATATATATATATACTAGCAGAAATACCCGGCGTTGCCCGGGTTAAAGAGAATAATGAAATCTAAAAACACCGTCTAGACTACGCATCATCTTTATATATAGAGATGTATATACACACACGCACCCAAACACACGTATATATATGTATATCAATATAAATATATGAAAGTCAATGAAGTTTCGTAAAAGAAGGTGATCATGTACATACTTTCTTGCTGTTGTGATTATAACACCTCATTGTAAACTATGTTCCTTGTTTTCCCTTGTGGAGCATATACAAATAGGTTTTTTGTTGCTGCCCACTCTTGAGCAGCCAACATACAGTTGTCCATGTGAGAAACAGGGCTCTTCCAAGAGAAGACCAGCTACAGACAGTGTTTGACCCTGATATTTGTTTATGGACATGGTAAAAGTCACACGAAGGGGGACTTGTAGTCTTCTGAATGTAAAAGGAATGTCTGCTCCTGATGGAGTAAGAGGAATTCTTGGAATAAAGATGTCATCCCCTTTTGCACATCCAGAAAGAATGGTAGCCTCGATAACGTGTGACATCATTTTCTAAATAATGCTCATCTGTTATGTTCGGGTTAAAATTTCATCAACATCAAAAATATATGAATTTTCATGGGAGTTATGGCCGTTATGCAAAGAATATAATTTCCAAATTTCATAAAGATCCATTCAGTACTTTTGACGTAGTTTTGGATAAGAAAACAAATGACTAATGTGTGTGTTTGTGTGCATGTGTATGTGTGTGTGATGGGTGTATATATGTATAGATATCTGTATGCATGTATATATGTATATATGTGTACATATTACATGTACATCTATATATATATATACATCTACACATATGTATACATATACATGTATGTATAGATCTATATATATATACATATACGTGTACATCTATATGTATACATATACATCTCTCTTTCTCTCTTTCTCTCTCTCTCTCTCTGAAAGTATCTGTCATTACAGTATCGAAATGGTGTACATATACATGTATATGTATACATATACATCTCTCTATCTTTCTCTCTTTCTCTCTCTGTGAAAGTATCTGTCACTACAGTATCGAAATGTGATTGTTTCAGTTAGTGGAATAGTTTCATTTTTAAAGTGAAAGTATTTGACATGAGTGTTTTTGTTTCACTTTTGACACGTAATACTTAAATAGTGGAGGAGATATTATGTTGCCGTGTGCTCGAACTCTGCAAGAAGTTAATAATTTTGTTTGACTAAAACACAACTGGAACCCTAAGTAAGGCATGTGTAAAATTTGAATGAAATTGGTTGCGTAGTTCTCGAGTTTTAGGGATTCACACAGACAGACAGACACACATTCTCATTTTTATATATATAGATTATGGTTGAAAAACAAAATAAATGTGGTGTTCCTACTAGCACTTAATAGAATATGTGTGTGTGTGTGTATATACACGTACACGTATATGTGTGTGTATATATATGTATATATATATGTATATATATATATATATATATATAGGTATATATGTATATATATTTATATGTTTATGCACACTCATACACATGCATGCATTTTCAAGTCCTATATTAAAGCAACTTAATTTGTTTCCGGTTTTTTTCCCATTATTTATTTATTTATTTATTTATTTATTATATTTGTTTATTTACCTTCTTCTCTCCTTTCCTCAGCCAATGTTCCTCTGAGTCTCATATTTCAATTAAATTTCAGTTAATAACTTTTGAAATCATAGATTACTTATAAGAGTATTTAATTTATCTATTGTAAGTTTTTTTTGTTTTTGTTTATTTTTTCCATGTTTTTTTATTATCTCTCTGTCTCTCTCTCTCTTTCTCTCTCTCTCTCTCTCTCTCTCTCTCTCTCTCTCTCTCTCTTTATAATATATATATATATATATATATATATATATCAGAATATTCATTTACTACCTGCTGCATCATTACTTATCAGCATCACTCTCCAATGCCTACACCTGTCATTTATTGTGCTATCACATCACCACTACCACTACCACCACCACAACACCCACCCTCACTTCATCCACAACCATTGTCGTCATTGTAATCACTGCCGTTGCCAACACACTACCTTCACCATGATTGTAATAACTTTTATCATCATTAGCATCCCCACCACAACCACTGTTACCTGTTCACCACCACCATCTGTGCCATTGCTCTCTTTCATCATCTTCATGATAATAATAACAGACTACTGACATAATGAATATCATCATCATCATAAGCTTCATCATCATCATCATCATTGATATCAGCTTATTAACATCAGTATTAACATCACCACCACCACTATCATCTTCTTCACTATTATCTACGTGATGATAATGTACAGATGATTATCTTCCTTCTCAAAATCCTTATCATAATCATCATCACCATCACTCCATCTTCCTCCATATCATCTTCATAGTTGAAATGTTTTTGTTTTTAATGTTTTATTGTGAATCCTATATTAATTAAATTTTTCTCTAGTATCCACAGTCAAGTGTCTTTTTCTATTTAGAAAGAATACATTTGTATGAATTACAAGAATTTCTTCTTATTCCTAATGAAATTCATTATTTACTGTTTTCTTTTATATTATGTTTTCATTTTTTACCATTTTCTTTTTTATATTTTGTTTGCTCTGCCATCTTTATTTAACTTTGTGAAACTAAAGTTTTAACGATGTCTTTTAGCTTTCATCCATTTCAATGTGGCTTATGTGACAGACTTAATCCAGCTTTATTTCTTACTCAGCATTTTCAATTGACATCAGCAATAAAATATGTCAAAGTTATATGATATAAGAAATGTAATGAACAAGCGGGTATGTTATTGCATTAACAGGTAATAATAGATCCTTATGAATGTTGAGCTCTGGTTGTACATTCAATACTTTACACTTTGAGTTATACTGATCTTGGTTATTGAGAAAACCTTAAAACAAGGAATCTTTATTCTTTCCAGTGTCCCCATAAGAGCTAAATCATTTGCACACTGTGGAGAATATAGCACCAGCATTGCCCAAACAACCTTAACATCAAATTCAGAATTCATCCAAGGCTGGGGGCCATGTGCTATATGCCCTTCCCACAAGTCAGACTAACTATACATGAATTCACTGCAACACAATTTCTTTTCCTTGACTTGCCCTGCTTTATTTCGTATTATCTTAAAACAAACCAAAAAAGAAAAAAATATCTTATCACCTTCAAATGAGACCCAGACAAATTTCTTCAAAGAATACAAGATAAACCACCTATAGCTGAATACATCTCAGTCAACAACTCCCTACTTGAATGGGTCATGACTTTAAAGATGTTATCAAGTGGTGCTATTAAGTTAGACATAGCCTGGGCTAAACTTTGGTTGAAACATATCTAAGGTATCATCATTGTTATAGACTGAGTGTTGTATTTTGTCGTTCATTCATTAAGAATTGTTAAAAATAAAATTTCCAATCTTGGCCAGTGGATTGGTGGAAGTGTTAAAGCATAAAGAGATGTAACTAAATATCATTTAATTGTTTTTAGAGGCAAACATTACATGAATGAAGAACTCAATACAAAAGGAGTGAGTGGTATCCTGTAACCCTTTGTCAAATGTAATTCTTAGTTATTCTCATTGTCCTGAATTAATCACGCATGATGTCATGGCTTTTAGATTTCGATAATATGATTGTATATTTTTAGAATGCCATTACAGGATAGGTGGTAGAATATCTGGGTCAGATATGGGCAGTTTAAATGTCAGTTTAAGGGTTAAGTAATTTCATTGATGATCTGTCAATAAAATTGAGTGTACAATTTTTTGTAAACAAAACTGAGTAGAATACTTGGTGTACAACAGTGCATAAACAGAGTGATCAGAACTGAGTATATAATATTAAAGGGTGCAATGCCTTGTGGTGTCTGTTCTGGGTCTTTGTTTTCCAATAGCAGTGTCTTTGACACACTGGTGCCAAGTTTCCCAGAGTTTCCCTCTGACAAATATCTATGGTATGGAGATGAAAGACTTACATGCAAGGGCAGCTGCTTGTCTTTCTTAAAAAAAATCTTGCTGAGGCCTGCACATTTTGTGCATGTACATGGTCAGTATTGACCAGCCAAGGCCTTACCAGTGTTGTGCACTCAGTACTCTATACTCCATTCATTTCACTGGTTGTGTACTCAGTGTCCCAGTGTTCTACTCAGTGTTGTTCACTCAATACCATACATGCAAATTTATTGATAGTCAATTTGAATGTAAAAACTGAGTTCTTCATTCATCTAATGTTTTGCCGAAAAACACAAATTTTTAATGGTATTTGAATATATCATATCATGCTTAGATTGTTTTTGCCTTTATCCTTTTTTGAAGCTGATGAGAAAAATATTTTAGACAAAACACTGTGGTTGATGTAATTGTCATAAAATCAGTGCACCAACTTGGCTGCAGTTTGAAACCAATAAAAAAAGCTAAAAAATATTTCTTTAACACTCACTCTCATTCTCTCTCTCTCTTTCTCTCCCTCTCTCCCTCTCACTCACTCAATACATTTTTAATAATATTTGCAATACATAGTTATAACAAACAATCTAGTATTGGTATTCTGATCACATACTCATTGTTAAATTATCAACTATCTTGAAAATTTAGATAGATATTCATCCCACTCCAGATTCCTATCTAGTTAATTTGCACTGACATGGTACAGGGAAAGAGGAGAGAAGAAAAAAAACTAACAAAAATTCTAATAAGGATAGGACAAAGGACAGTAGATTCTTTTCATACAATTAGTTAACCTGCTCTTCTTCTCCTTTATTAAGACTTATGGAGAAGCAGGTAGGAGGAAACAACCCCAGACATGTTTCTTAGATCTCCAATGTTTATCTCCTTAAAATGGTTTCCTTATCACTATTTCAGTAAGACTTCACTGTACTTGCTGAAGTAGTGATTAGGAAATCACTGCATGAGATTACAGTACTGTAACTGAAACAGAGATGGAAGGCTTGTTAGTGAAACTGTGTAGGAGAAATAGACAGCATCCATTCCAAATTTATGGCTTTGTGTCTCTGTTAGAAATTCTAATTAGTGTATTTGATGGTATATAAGATGTGCTTGCATATTAAACCACCTCAGTTTCAGCAGCACATATTCAGGAAACAGACTGCCAGGGACAAAATTAGTTTATGGGAAACTGAACTTTGCATACGGCACATGGGGTGATTCCCCCCCCCCCCCTTTTTTTTTTTTTTAGATATTTCTTTGAAAAAATATCAAATATGATATTATTAATGGTGTTAGATTGGCTGATTTTTCAGAGTACTGAACAGGATTCCTTGTGGTATTGGCTTTGACTCTTTATGTTCTGAGTTCAAATTCTGCCAATGTCATCTTTACCTTTCATAATTTCAGGGTTTGATAAAATAAGGTACCAGTTTGATAAAATAAGGTACCAACATAATTAACCTCCCCAAAGCCATGAAATTGCTTATTTTGTGTCTAACATCAGAGACAATTATTAATTTTAATATAGATTCAAAGCCACAAAATTTGGGACAAAAATATAGTGAATCAAAGTATATATTGACTCCAGTAGTCAGGAGTATAACTCATAAAATTCAACTTAACAGGATTTTAATTTAGAACAAAGTGGGTAACTAAATACTGATTTTGCTAATCCATCTTTATCAATAACAGCAATAATAACAATGATAATTGTTTCAAATTTTGACACAAAGCCAGCAATTGGGGAATGGGTTGTTGATTATATCAATCTTAGTACTCGACTGGTACTTTATTTTGTCAATCCTAAAAGGGTGAAAGGCAAAATCAACTTTGATGGAATTTGCACATAACTCATAAAGAACTGAAAGAAATTCCACTAAGCATTTTCCGTGACATGCTAAGGATTCTGCCAGTTTACCATCTTAGCAATAATAACATTGGTTTCAAAGTTTGGCGAAAGGCCAGCAGTTTCAGGGGAGTGGGTAAGCTGATTACAAGAACCCAAATGTTCAACTGATACCTATTTTAATGACCCTGAAAGAATGAAAGGTAAAGTCGACTTCGGTAGAATTTGAACTCAGAATGTAAAGATGGACCAAATGTCATGAAGCATTTTGCCTAGTGTGCTAACAATTCTGCAAGCTTGCCACCTTAACAATAATATCATTAATGACTATCAATATCCAACTTTGTCTGCAGTTTTAAGTTTTTAATTGAATAAAACCATGTTTTTGTTTGTCAATTAAGAGGTCTGACAGTATTCTCTTGCAATATCTTCTTCATCTTATGATTCTAATATCAAACATGTACTTTTATTTTTTTAAGATATCCTCTGTAAGATTTTTTATTGGATCACATACATTCTCAAAGATGTAATTCACATCAACACTAATCGTAATTGAAGAAAACACATAACTTCATAACTTCATTAGTCATGCTTGTACAGAAATGTACGGAAACCATTTGAATTTAAAGACAAATAATATGGACGATTCTATTGGCTAAAAACAAACAAACTGGACTTGTCGTTTATTTTATTTTTTATAAATATATATTAAGAAAGTTGGATGATGTCATGTGGAAATTTATTAATGTTGAGTATGAGTATATATAATTTTCATATCTGAATATTATTAATAAGCCAATGTGCGTGTGTGTGTGTGTGTGTGTGTGTGTGTGTGTGTGTGTGTGTATGTGTATGTGTATGTGTGTGTATGTATGTATGTGTGTGTGTGCATATATCTATATCTCTCTCTCTCTATATATATATACAAACATATATATATCATCATCATCAACATTTAACATCTGTTTTCCATGGTGGCATGGGTTGGATGGTATGTATAAAGATATATATATATCATCATCATCATCATCATCGTATATTTGGGCAAGACACTTTATTTCACATTGTTCCAGTTCACTCAGCTGTAGAAACGAGTAGCAACTCCACTGCTATCAAGCTGTATCAGCTTTTGCCTTTCTCTTGGATAACATCAGCAGCTTCGTGAGGGGAGGCTGGTATGCATGGGTGACTGCTGATCTTCCATAAACAACCTTGCCCAGACTTGTGCCTTGGAGGGGAACTTTCTAGGTGTAATCCCATGGTCATTCATGACCGAAGGGGTCTTTACCCTTTACCCTAGATGTCACCATCATACAATGTGTCATTCATCTGCAAACATCTGTGGAAATGTATTTGGCCATTTTGCTGTCCATGTTTCAATGGCTTGAGAAAATGTTACCTTACATGGAAACAGGCAAGCTATTAGTGACATAAGAATTTGGCTGTAGAACCTTCCTCAACTAATTTATCTGGCCCATATATGCATGAGAATATGAACTTTGAAATGATGATGATGATGGCAATGATATTCATATATATATATTGTGAGAGAGGGGGGAAGTGAGATAGAAAGACAGATAGATAGGTGGGCACACACACTCCAATATGCATGTATGTTCCTGAAAAATATCAATAAAACATTGCTCTACCTTTTTTTAGCATAAAGATTAAAAAGAACCTAGAATAGAATGTTCATTGTTTTGCCTTGTGGTATTTATCATGTTGTTGATGGTCAGTATTGAAAAAGAAACCTTAATCCATCCACTACAACACTTATTTCCTGATCACAACATGTTTTTTGTTTAGCTGCAAGTCAACCCCAATCAAACAGATTTATGACCAAAAGTCATCTAAATATGACTATGACCATTTTTTTTTATTCCATCAGTACTTTACTCTTGACTACATTGTCCAATGTCATTTTTTAAATATTATAGTGTTTGATTTGATGAAGATATTGCTGCTACTTCTAGCATATTGAGCTGTCACACAGGTACTCTCTCATTTGTTATGCAATACTAGTATCTGTAGTAGGTTTTGCAATTCAACTATATTATATAAAAATGATCATTATTAATTAACCCTTTTGTTATGATATTTCTGTTGAAATACGTTGCCTTTGTTTCCATTAATTTTGAAAATAATGAAAAATGTAGTAGTTACTGAAAGTTATCTATCATAAAACCAGAGATGATCTTGTGGGTTTGTATCAAGAGTATATGTTAAGAGTATATTACCCAACTTCAATCAAGTGAATGTGGCTGTGTGGTAAGTAGCTTGCTTACCAACCACATGGTTCCGAGTTCAGTCTCACTGCGTGGCACCTTGGGCAAGTGTCTTCTGCTATAGCCTCGGGCCGACCAAAGCCTTGTGAGTGGATTTGGTAGACGGAAACTGAAAGAAGCCCGTCGTATATATGTATATATATATATGTAAATGTGTGTGTTTGTGTGTCTGTGTTTGTCCCTCACCATCGCTTGACAACCGATGCTGGTGTGTTTACGTCCCCGTAAGTTAGCGGTTCGGCAAAAGAGACCGATAGAATAAGTACTAGGCTTAGAAAGAATAAGTCATGGGGTCGATTTGTTCGACTAAAGGCGGTGCTCCAGCATGGCCGCAGTCAAATGACTGAAACAAGTAAAAGAGTAAAAGAGTAACCTTCAAATATGATTCTGTTGTTTCTTGTAATTTTTTACTACTTCAGAATTAGTTTTCATTCCACCTTGTTAAATGAAGCACTTATTAAAAATCAAAGGTCTCATCTGTAACTAATTCATTACAGAGTAATGAAACTTGCATCACCTGCACAGTACTCTTTCTATAGAGAGAGCAAGTACTGCATTTTAATTTATAAACTCCTGTCACTTCAGGGTAAAGTAGAGTGAATTCCATCAACCCCTGATCTATTGTCTTTGTCCTCCCTTATGCTCACCTCTTTGCTTCTTGAGAGTTTGTTCTGGCACACCCTCACTGTTATCATTTTCACAGCTGCTTCCACCCTTATGTAATGCAGATAAACAATGCACCTTCTTTGTAGCAAGACACCTGACTTGTCCCTCTATCATACTTTAGCTTCTCAGTACCTGGCACAAAGCCATATCCCCCTCTTAAATATTCCTCCCACTTAGAAGTGGCAGTGCTTTTTCTTTTTTCCTTTTCTTGTTACTTTATATCTTCAAAGTTACTTGTCACCCTCAGTAGTGCTTTCTAGTGGCAAGAACAAAATCAAAAACTAATTCTGAGGTAGTAAAACATTACAAGAAACAGCAGAATCATATTTGAAGGCTAGTGTAAACATTCACTTGATTGAAGTTGGGTAATATATTTAGCCTTGGAAACTGTTCTAAAGCTGTAATCAAAGTGGGATGTATCCCCATGGTTCACCATATCTGTCAAATCATCCAATCCATGCCAGCATAGAAAACTGGCACTAAATGATGATGATGATGGTGACGATGTCACTTTTCTCCATCCACTAGTGTAGCTACAGTGTGTGCCACCTGGAGTAGCCCCACCCCGGACCCCACAAAAAACCACACATTTCCTACAGGAGACCCAAAAGTACCAACCCTTTAAACGTGCCGCCTGGGGCGGACTGCCCCTATACCCCAGCTATGCTAGTGTCTCCATCCAAAAATACTTGCAGGTCTTTATTAGAGGGTGTTGGTAGAAATAAGCAATAAAACTAATTTTTCTTTTGTTTCCGTCTATGGCTGTGGTTTGATCCTTCAGCTTCATCTTATTGGTTTGGCTGTCACAGAAAGCCCATCCCATAAGATTTATCACAGATTCTTCAAAACTGCACTCATTTCCCTTACTGTTGTTGCTATTGTTGCTATTACTATTGCTGTTTTCACTATTCTCCTCCTCCTCCTCTTCCCTCATCATCATCATCATCATCATCATCATCATCATCCTTTAGATCTTTTTGTTGGCTGTCTGCTTTTCTGTTTTGTAAAAAAAATTTTGTTTGCTTTTTCTATATTTATTTACTTTTATCTATTTATTTGCAAATTAAGACCTTATTATTATTTTTTTTTTTTCTTCTTCTCTACATAACTTCTCCAGGTACGAAATCTTGCCAAACAGAACTGGTCCCGAAAACAATTAAAAAGTCCACACCACTTACCCTTAACAGACCTAAGAACTTAAGCAGTACAACGTCTGGAAATTTGCAGAAGACAGCTAATGTCAATCAGAACACAACATGCAATGATGTTATTGATCTAAAGTCTACAAGAGTAACCAGTGCCAGCCCTAGTTTATTACCACAACCATGGAATCTACCAATGCGAAATAGTTTTACATCTTATGCGAAGCCTTTGCCAGCTGTACCAAAAGTTCCTTATCAGTAACAGCAATCCTGCATATATATGTATATATATATATATATCCAAGTCCATGCTTTTCTCAAAGTTCCAAAGTCGTCGTATATATTTCCAGGTACCAATTGAGATTTCTTTACAATTCCATTAACAACAAAACTAACAATACACTAACATAATAATAACAATGATAATGATAATTTCTTTGAGTTTTCCCACATGAGCAACAAAGAGACAAGTATTTCATTGAAAATGCAATTGTCATACACTTCTCCAGAATTCAAAAGAATACCGTATAAAGGAATAAATCTAAAATGTGGTCTGACTGAAATATATTCATGCATTTATATGCACATGTACATGTGCCACAGATAAATAAATTAGGGCCCTATGCTGTGACTAGCTACAACAGATTTCTTCTCCCCTGTCTCAAAAGGCATCAACTAATTCTCTGCTCCAGACAAATCCCCTTTTTATTCCAGACAAAATAGTCTGTTTACTCATGGCTGTAGGAAAAAAATACCAGAGAATCAGATAATTATTTACCCACTTGAAATTGTTTCCAACCTCATTTACCATTTCATGTAAAAATCTGAGGGAAAGACATATTCTTTCTTTATTTTAACCCTCACCTTATAATTTGAAAGTGAAGAATGTTTTGTGCAGAGTAGCAGACTGAAAAAAACAAAAAAAAAAAAAAAAGCACTTCACTATCAACTGTTTCACCCTCATTCTCCATACTACCACTTTCATCATTGCCATTATCTAATAATAATAATAATACTAATAATACTAATTGAATTACTTTGTTTCATATATTGTTGTTACATACACACACACACACACACAATGGGTTGATCATAAACTGAATATAAAACGAATGATATATTAACACTATCAAGACAGTGTGATTAAAGGTCCCTTGCCACAACAACAAAAAAAGAACTGCTGGTTTGGAGGATGAGTAATGGTGCTAAATGTTCTTCTTCCCTCTGTAAGATCACAATGCCAGATTATGATATAATAAAAATTATTATAAATTAACTGCTTGTGTTAAATGATCAAAGAATGATTACATGGTGGAGATAAAATAAGTACAGTTGAATCAAGTGAAAATGTGTGGCCAAGTGGTTAGGGTGTTGCACTCACGATTGTAAGATTGTAGTTTTTGATTCCCAGGATGGGTAGTACATTGTGTTGTTGAGCAGGACACTTCATTTCACATTACTCCAGTTCACTCAGCTGAAAATGAGTTCTAGCAATAGCTGGGGGAATTGAACCTGTTCAAGGGGATGTGTTGTGGGCATGGTCACTTATAAACACCATGGAAACTAGGTTATGGTCTGGCCTTGTGATTCCTTGGGCTCACTACAGTTTTAAAGGGACAGCAATGTTTAATAATATTGAATTGGAGAAAATGGAATGGCAGGAACTCTGTAGTGTAATCAGTAACATGGTTGCCTAGCAAGTGACAGGAATGTTGTTAAAACCCTGCCTGTGGGGTGGGGCAGAGGAGAGTGCTTTATTATCTCAAATTGGTGCTTACAATGTCTAACATTAAAGAATATAAACAAGTTGTTGAGCTGGAAGACACATTTGCATACCAGGCAGAATACTTAGTGGCTCTTTGTCTGTCTTTATGTTTTGAGTTCAAATTCTGCTGAGGTCGACTTTGCCTCCCAACCTTTTGGGGTTGATAAAAGTAGTACCAGTCGAAATCTGGGGTTGATGTAATCAACTTACCCCTACCCTGAAATTGCTGGCCTTATGCTAAAATTTGAAATCAGTATTAAAGAATATAAAATCAGTCCCCAACATCACCACCATTTGTTTTGGATGCCTACACTGTTGCAGTTAAAACTACTATCACAGTAGTGCTACTACTCTCACTAAAATAATAATAATAATAATAATTATAATCCTTTCTACTATGGGCATGATACCTAAAATTTTGGGGAAGGGAGCTAGTTGTCTACATTTTCCCCAATACTCGACTGGTACTTATTTTATCAACTCCAAAAGGATGAAAGACAAAGCTAACCTTGGCAGAATTTGAGCCTAGAACATAAAGCTGGACAAAATATTTTGTTCAGCTTGCTAATGGGTCTGTCAGCTTGCCACTTTAATAATAATAATAATAATAATAATGAGCTTTTTGTTTATCTATTATTAGTTTAACTTTTATGTAGTAATACAAAGTTTTGTTCACGTTTCTATGTCTTTATTTCCATTACATCTGGAACTCATTTCCATTACATCTTGAACTACAGTGGAATTGTTTCAGTGACAGAGTCACAAAAGTGAAATTGTTTGATACTACATAATAACAAAATGTTCTAATTCACTCTTTCATTATATGATATCTAATAAGATACATTGCCTTCATTGCAATTAACTTGGAAAATAACGAAGAGTTCAGTAAAATCGACTTTGTCATTATTAGGCTGATGTTTGGAATATAAATTAACCTGAAATTTCCAACTAAGGTTTTAATTTATATCGTTTTAGATCAGGAAGTCTGTATCGTAGAAACAGTAGTGTTGGCTATCAAAAAGTTTTTAAGAAATAATAATGACACCCTTATATACATGTGTGTGTGTGTGTGTGTGTGTGTGTGTGTGTGTGTGTGTGTGTGTGTGTGTCTGTGTGCACAGACATGAATTGTTGAAAGAGATGTAAATCAATTGAATGATGTACAGTATATTATTGATACTCCTATAAATCCTGGATCAGAGTCATCATAACAGTGTTATAGGTTCCTGAGCAAAGCAATGTTCAGGAATCATTATATACACAACTACTGCATATATATTACTTAGTACTGGGACTTCTAGACTCATGTGTTCCCTGGGCAACTTTCCAGTGAATTTATTCTTTAAAATACCGGTGCTTTGGATAGCCGGATGCGAGACAGAGTTAATTTTTAGCAAGATTTGATGAAAACAAAGATAAAGGAAAATAAATAATTTTTAAGGTATTTAGACATTTGCATAATAATAATGGTTTAGTCAATAATAATTTCTATTACAGCATAGGTAGCAAATTTATTAAGAGAGAACTGCAGTCAATTAAATTGATCCTAATATAGGAATATCATTGCTACTATTCATTTTATTGATTTCTTTCCTCGCAACAGCAGGGATAAAAAGCTAAGTGACACCAATAGGATAGGAACTCTAAACATGGAGGGAATATTTAAATGCAGTAAAGCATTTAGTCAGTTGGTCTTCCAATGCAGCCATCAATTCCAAAATGGAATTGGAAGATCATATTAAAGGGAGTCCATTAGTAAATGTTATTGAATATTTCATGCTTCTACAATTTTGATCAACAACTAAGCTGAATCCACTTTCAACTTTTATTTTTGTGGTGTAAGGTTTGATTTATATATGTGTATACAAAAACATACATATATACATGTATGTTCATGCAATATGTGTGTGTGTAGTATATATATATATATATATATATATATGTATATATATATATATGTATATATATATATATATATATTACATGTAGATACATGTATTTATGTATGCTTTTGTATATGCATATATAAATCAAACCTTATATATATATATATATATATATAATGTGTGTGTGTGTGTGTGTATGACTTACCTTTGCGTTCTTTATTCTAAGTGGCTGGACATATATTCTTTCGAGCTTAACTTATCTCTTCCTATGTGTGTGTGTGTGTGTGTGCATGCACGTGTGTATACACAAACACACACACAGACATATATAAATACACACATACAAATGTGGTGTATCACTTCTGGTTACCTAGTTACTGTTTTAACTACTTATTGAAAAATATTCTGCATTAAGATTGCCAGATGCTTAATACATGCTTAACAACCAATCAGAACACCAATATGCATTCACTCCTGCAAGCCACCTAGGAAACTTGAATGTATTCGTTCATTTGTCAATATTACTGCTGCCACAAAATGATTGTGTCTACATACATATTTCCATACTGAGAAAATTTAATATCTGTGTGTACTTATAGACACACACACACACACACACACAAACATTTAGTGTTAACTACTGGAAAGAGAGTACTTAGTACCATACTAGAGATTGATAATACATTTTATTTTGGTTTAGTCAGTTTTTGCAATGTTCAGTCATAACTTGCCTGAAGATCCTGTGCACCAACAGATGAAACTCAACCAAAATAATATATAATATATATGTATAGTTTTGGTGATGCAAACAGGAAAATAAAATTCAAAAGAAAATATATATATATATTTTATTTATTAATATCAGAAGTTACAGACTGAATCAAGGCCTGAGAATTCCATTCAGTGACACTTATCAGGCTGGTTTTAAGTCAAGAGGATTATATATATATATATATATATATATGGGTTCAGTCCCACTGCATGGCACCTTGGGCAAGTGTCTTCTACTATAGCCTCGAGCTGACCAAAGCCTTGTGAGTGGATTTGGTAGACAGAAACTGAAAGAAGCCTGTCATATATATGTATATATATATATATATATGTGTGTATGTTTGTGTATCTGTGTTTGTCCCCCCACCATCGCTTGTCAACTGATGCTGCTGTATTTACGTCCCCTGTAACTTAGCGGTTTGGCAAAAGAGACCGATAGAATAAGTACTAGGCTAACAAAAAATAAGTCCTGGGGTTGATTTGCTCAACTAAAGGCGGTGCTCCAGCATGGCCGCAGTCAAATGACTGAAACAAGTAAAAGAGTAAAGAGATACAGTTCTCTTTCTCTCTCTCTCTCTCTCTCTCTCTCTCTTTCTCTCTCTCTCTCTTTCTCTCTCTCTCTCTCTCTCTCTCTCTCTCTCTCTCTCTCTCTCTCTCTCTCTCTATATATATATATATATATATATATATATATATATATACATATATAAGTGTATAAGCACACACACAGATAACTCTGTGCATGTACATGTATATTGTATATTTGTACATACAAAGAACACTTGTGTGCATATATACATGTTCACATTACACACATACACACACAAACATTTGTAACATATACCTGCGTTAAGTGTATCTGACTGATCAAATGCTGTAGTTTTAAGTGGGGAAGCTGCCATGTGTCATAAAGAAGGTTGATTATTAAAGGGTGACATATAAGATTTGTTTGTATTTGTCAGTTCTGGTCTTGTGAAGGAGCTTGTACTCATATGTCTGCTAGATGTTATAGCAGCTGTTGTGTATTGTTGAATGATTGCTGAATGGAATAAAGCTGTGAAGCAATAGGTAAAAATGGTTTCCCTTGCTTTTATTAGAAATTCCACTAAAAATTAGAGAATCATGAGTTTCATTGTTGACAACATCATGAAAGGTCAGTCTTTTTGTTAAAGAATATAGCGAGTTGTTGCATTATGTGAATTTCTCAGTGAGATACAGAATGACTCCAGATGAATAAGGAAGATTCTTATTCAATATATACCATGTTAAGCTGGGTTGGTCATTTACCCCATCCTAACACCTCCAGATAATGGAAATTTTACTTGATTTTCTGATAAAAAACAAAGGAAATTACTCAGTTGTGCTATGTTAGAGTTGTCCCCAATCAACAGTCCTTCATTAGCTCCTAGCAACTGGTACAACACTGAGTGTAGTTCAACTTCTTGGCCCATAATGTGACCTAAATTAATTAAGAGAAGCAAGATTCATATATCCAATGGCTACAACCTATTTTTAAGATTTGTCATTGTTTTCTGAGTCAGAACTGTAGCATCTGAATGAGGGTTGTTGCTTCTACATTGGTGAAACATTAAGTAATGCAGGTGTAAATCAAATTGCCAATATAAATATTTCATATCCTTGACTTGCACTGAGAGATCTTCTTTATTTTACATTTGCACACTTGTCACTGAGATCTGAATGTGTGTGTGTATGAGGGTGGTGGCGTGTAAATATATATGGATAAATCTTCATTTTACTACCACTTTCCGTGCTGATATGGGTTGGAGGGCATGTCACAGTTGCATTCAGCATGTATTCAGAGGTAGTGCTCACCTTGTTGTGTTAAGGGACCTCATCTTACCCAAGTTATATAAATATATAGGTGTGTGTGTGTGTGTGTGTGTATGCATACATGTGTATATGCCTATGAATGCAGACATGTATGTATGTGGGCATATATATGCATGTGTGTGTATGTACATAGATACATGTATATGTGTGTGTATGTATGCATTTATATGTATGTACATGTATATATGTATGTGTGTGCATATATATATAAATATATACATATATATATATAGATAGATAGATATACAGATAGATAGATAGGTAGATAAAGGGATATGTAAACATAAAGGCAAGATAAAGCATAGAAAACTGGTCTCCTACAGTTGCATTCGTCTTATGTATATAAGTATATACATTTGCGTATATGTATGCATATATATGCGTATGTATATATCAATATATCTTTAACCATAGGTGCCCTAGTGTGTGTATATATATATATATATATATGAACTTACACATACATATATATATATATATATATATATATATATGAACTTATACATACACACACATGTGCGTGCACATACACACACATAGACAACTGCACATACTATAATTTCATGTATATTGCTATGCACGAAAGTCTTGGACCTTTAGTGATATAGTTATGTAGCTTCAACGCTAAATTTTCTATGTGTGTGCATGTGTATGTATGTACATGTATATGCATGCATGTGTAGACATATACATATACACAATACACATATTTTCTTTAGAATTAATAATTCATATGCCCTATGGTGTATTATTGTTATTATTATTATTATTATTATTATTATCATTATTATTATTATTATTATTTTCATTATATTTTTTGTTATACAATTTTTCTCCTAACGTTGGCTTAGTGACAAGGAACATGTCATTCCCATAATTGAAGTTGAAGGTGGTAGGGAGTAGTGTGGGATATTTTAAGGTGCTAGAATAGAGTATTTAGTTTTCCAACTGATTTCCTTCTCTAGGCAGAGAAAAAAATCTCCTATATTTCTTAACTATGCTTTTGTGCCAACCCGCTATATATATATATATATATATATATATATATATATATATATATATATATATATACACACACACACACACACACACACACATATATACGTGTATGGAGATATGTCTGTTTGTGTGTGCATACATGTACATATATGTGTGTATGCATGCATGTATATGTATATTCACAAATACATCTTTACACATGTCTGAATACGTATCTGTGTATGTACATAAGTACGTATAAAATATCTAGTAAAGTAAAGAAAAAGTGAATGGTTCTATATAACAAAACAGTTAACACGCATTCTAGTCACGTATTTCACCAAACATGCATAAATGAAGAGCTATCCTCCAATTATGATATGGAAGTGTGTATGATGTATGAGTGGGTGCACGTATGTGTTTATATGTGTGTGTGAACATATGAATATATACACAAGTGTGTGTGTATAGATAGATAGATAGATAGATAGATAGATAGATAGATAGATAGATAGATAAATAGAAAGATAGATAGATGAATAATTGTGTATATATGTATGTGTTACTGTATATTATATATGTGTATTTGTTTGTGTTTATATATATATATATATATGTGCATGTACACACTCACATACACTCAAACACACATTCATGTGTACAGTGTATCTAATTGAGAGTGTCTTATCCTGTGTGCTGTATTTCTGTAACACTATATATATTATCTAAAAAATTAAGACTGGCTTGGATCTAAGAAGCTAAATTGACTTCATTTTTTTGTTATCTACACTGTGTGGTTTATTGTATGTTTTTATATATATATATATATATGCATTATATAGAACACATAAATTATAATGTACATAAAATATATAACGTTTATATAAATAGTCCAGGGACTAAAAAGGGATTGTTAAATGATGATGATATATATAAAATATATAACGTATATATAATATAGAGGAAATATATAATCTGTGTGCTTGTGTAGGTGTGAGTGTGTATACACACATATATATATAATATAAGAATAATCTATATCAGCTGCATTTAATGTCCATGTTTCATGCTGGTATATATATATGTGTGTGTGTATATATATATATATATATATATATATATATATGTTTTATCAGTATGTAGCCACAGTAACAGAGGGATATAAGGGCCAGGGGTTTTGAGCATTAGCACTTATGTATATATATAGCAAAAGAAGGTGAAAGAGAATGAGTGTGCATATTGTTTATAGTATCTACTCAATCCTCTTAGTTTTCTAAAATGGAAACTCTAATTTGAATTGAGTATTCTTCTTGTGGCAAGTTCTGAAGTATGGATTATAGCATGAGAAGTGAACATAAAAGGATGATTACAGTAGGGCAATGGATATTATGTTGATAGAATGAAAATACCACCTTCATAAAATAATAAGCAAATAAATAAAAATATGGAAAAGATATATCACACATGACTTACTTTAAATGTTTGGATGAGCCTGCTTACCTTCCTATGTATCAGTTGAAAATTCAAAAATATGTAACGTAACCCTAAAATCTAAGCAATCCTTTCAAAAGTTTCTTTTGCATTTGAAAGGACAATGACAGATTTTTCTGGTATTTTCACACTGTGCTATAAATTAGGTACCATATCTTGAAAAGGTGAATTTCAGTTCTGTGTATGAGTATGTGTAGGGGTGGGATTAGTGGCTAGCTGGATAGGTGGATGATAGATGGTCATAAGGTCTGTTTCTTTATTCTACATGGGGTGTTTTCATACAGTACGCATAGATACATTCATATCTATATATATATATATACATGCATACGCACAAACTTATGTATAAATGTATGTATGTGTAATGTGTAATAACACCCCGTGTGTGTATAAACATATATACACATGAGGTGTTATCACATAATAAGCATACATACATTCATACATACACACAAACGCTTGCATGCACACACCCACAAACGTTTGTATGTTTGTGTTTGTATATATGTTTGTATATAATCCTGTATATATTGCTAGTTTATTTTGTCTTTTTGTCTTCTCTCCTGGTGCTGTATGAACATTTAATGTGGCTTTAGAGTCAGGTTTTGGCTACTATTTCAAGCATGGTGGTATCTCTTAGATACCCTTAATTATAATTTTAATAATAATTATTACATTTTGAGGTTTTTATTCCCATGCTGGCTACCTGATAGGATCGGTATTTTAAATAATGATCTTATCCTTATTTATATATTTATTTCATCATTATATTCACTGTGATGGCATTTTGACCATATCGCACGAGGAGTTTTAGGCAGGCATTTTAAACTGGACGTGTGCATATGTGCATATATATATGTATGTATACGTTCATATATGTAAGCATTCGTATGTTGTATATATATATATATATATATATATATATATATTTGTATTTATGTGCTATCTGAGTATATTCCACTGATGAAGGCAATGCATTTCTTATGCAGAGCCAGAAATCCGGGATCTGGAATTATCTAGTAATTTTTTTGCTAGTTTATTTTGTCTTTTTGTATTCTCTACTGGTGCTGTATGAACATTTAATGTGGTTTTAGAGTCAAGTTTTGGCTGCTATTTCAAGCATGGTGGTATCTCTTATATACCCTTAATTATAATTTTAATAATAATTATTACCTTTTGAGGTTTTTATTCCCATGCTGGCCACCTGATAGGATCGGTATTTTAAATAACGATCTTATCCTTATTTATATATATATATATATATATATATATATAAACATAAACATGCAAAAAAGAAAAGAACAGCAATAATAATGATGAAGGTCAAAAGGCTTGCAACTTTTTGTGGTGATGAGGCTATTCAATTAATACCAGTACTTGAGTGGCAATTTATTATATCGATACCATAAATTTGAAAGGCAGAGTTTCAACTCTGAACACAAAGGGCTGAAACTAAAATGCCACAAGTTTAGTGGCTGAAGAAATACAAGAACAAAGTATAGAAATATTGAGTAATAAAAAACAAAAGCTCCAACTTTGTAAATGGATTTAAATGAGATGTTTGAAGACAGAAACAATTCCCAAGCACCATTCCTGGAATCCCACAGATCCAAGTTTACTCTGACTACCAACTATAAAAATTCTGTGCTAGTTGAGCTCCAAGGCCTCGAAGTACATTTCGAGTGTAGTCCTAGTCATTTGGGTAATTTAGACCACATTCATCTATCTCTCAACAAATATACTCAGCGCAGCAACTACCACTCAATCCACAATTTTCTCTCCAAGTGAAAATATGAAGAAATAATAATTAATTATTCCTATTTTTTTGGCTTAAGGCCAGCAATTTTGCAAGGTAAGGGTAAGTTGATTACATCAGCCCCACAGCTCAATTGGTATTTATTTTATTGAAACCTGAAGATGTTGAAAGACAAAGTCGACCTTGGCAGAATTTGAATTCAGAACATAAAGAGTGGGAAGAGATGCTACTGAGCGTTTTCTCTGTTGTAGCAATTATTCTGCCAGCTCACTGCCTTGAAAAAAATAATAACAATGACAATTAGAAATGGGATTAAGTATGGACCATAACTGTTTCTACTAATAACAGTGATAATACTAAAAGAGCCAATGTTGTTTGTTAACAGAATTCAGAGACACTTCAATTTGAACTTCAAAAATTCAGACATTCACATTTTTGTAAATAAACTTCCTCTTCCTTCAAACAGTGTTGTGTCCTCTATGATTTTTCTTTTATATTTTTCCTTCTCTTTTCTGCATTTTCTCAATATATTCTCTATTTTGTCTGTGATGTGGTGTAGTCATATTAATTATAATAGAAGCTGTAGTACTAGTAGTTGCTGTTATTTATATTTATTACCCGATGAACTGCTCAAGTGAACCTATGATCAAATGCATGCAAGCCATGACTTACAAGTCTTCTTGGAGGTAGGACATGTTGGTACATTGTTCACTGTGTTCCTTCCTTATTTAACCCTTTAGTGTTCAGGTTAATCTGTCCAATGTAATGCTTATTTGTTCTCATTATTTTGAATTATTCAGGTTAAAGAGGGTGTCCACAATATTTGCTTGTTACTTTGTTAATGTTTTACCTGAAGATTTGAAATTTTGTCAGTGGGTGCTTATATACGAGTGGTTTATAGTTATGTAATTTCTGATTAAATTTGACTTTTATGGGCAGGTAAATTTAATTAACAGGTGTAAAAACAATAACATTATGGATAAACACTAAAACTGAAATTCCTAATGCATCTTACCTGTTTGATTTGTTGCTAAAATTATCCCAGATGTCAACCACCAACAATTTTGCCACTTTTCAAGATGAGGTACATTAATTTGAATCAATTAAAATACAGATATAATCAGTACAAGATTTTATTCTTTCTCTATATTTCATTCAAGCATTTTCATTGAAAATAAAGTACAAAACTCTTTTACTAGTCAATATACCATTGGCTATGTACTCACAATGAATACATTTACATAAGAGAATGCATCTAATAAAAAAAGCTCGTTAATAGGTGAAACAAAGGTGAATACAGGTGTTTAACGTACTGAAAATTAATATGTATTTCTCACTTTCATATATTATTTGTAATAAAATGAATGGAATATATGATTGTATTACTATCAAACAACAAAATATAGTTATGCCATATTTCTATCATGAAACTGTCCAAGCACCCTTTACACAAGGGTACTTTGCAAAACAAACACATATATGAGGTCTCGACCTAATATCTTTTCACAGTTTCTCTTTTTTGTGGCGAACACAGTCTGCAAACTATTTACCTTCCATTTATCTTTTCCACTTTATGGAAGTCAATATTTTCTCTGTTGACATTCACCTCAATTAATTTTGTTTTTCTCCCAGTTCTGTGCTTTCTGGAAGAAAATCCCTCAGGTAACTGAGATGCGATGTCAACCCGAAATTTCAAATGGTTGTAGTGCTTTGGTAGCAGAGGTACTTTTTACATAAACAATATATGAATTTACTATAGTTAGATATGATGCTGGAGATATATGGATCACCATACCTTACATCAGGGTGCCAGTAGTTCTACAGTCGAGGAAGCTGCTTGATGCCAAATATAATGTTTATAGTAAAAAAAGGTCGCACTTCCACAGTATCAGTTGGTTGCCGTAGTGGATTGGGTCTTCCATGAATAGAACTTATGCATTGAGCATATTTATTTGTTTCCTCCATGACAGTTTCAAAAATCTTTTCAGTAAAAATAAAAATAAATAGTCCAATGGTTGAGCATCGGAAGGTAGACTGTGTTGTGGACTAGTCTTTTCTGTGAAATTGGGGATTGTAATTGATGTAGCAAACTTCAACCATGTTGCTGTAATGTTTTGAGTATCGTTATCATCATTTTCATTTTTATCCCTTTCGTTGTCAAAATCTTCCTCATTTGATGAAGATCCATAAATATCAATATTTGTTGTTTTTGTTTATATTTTGTACATCATCAAAAGTAAAACATTCAAAGTTGGAATCGCTACTTGCTGGTACCATATCATTAAAAACTAAGATATACATTTCTCTTCAAATGTTGAAAAAAAACAAAAAGTATCAAAAATTTCACGGTATTTTTAATTGAATAAAGGTGGGAAAGGCTTTATTTTGCATTATCTCAAAGCTACAAAAATTCATAAATGTGATTTGTTTTTATTATTTGGCAATTTCGTAGAGGAATCAGATAGAGCTGGATGTGGCCAATTCAAACAAATAAAGGGGAATTATTTTCAGCCAGTTTTGGCCAGTCTGAACACTAAAGGTTAAAGGGTTAAATTGGTAGGCTGTGGTTTGGTGGGATCTAGCTGTTATTGACTCTTTTACTCTTCATTTTACTCTCTTTATGCTTGCAATTTTGGCTTTCATTACTGTCTGTTTTTATTTGACTCATTACTGTTTTCTGTCCCTTCATTTAT
>NC_142941.1:35900684-35903184 GCF_046866305.1 Octopus bimaculoides | reverse complement strand
TATGTATTTAACAAACTCCAGAAACTGATAATATTCTTGAAATTGTGCCTCGTATCAAAGTTATACAGCTATTTTGTGTAATAGCATGCATTCATTCAAAACAAAATCACTTAAAAATTATACCGATATATTAAAAAATTTTCATTTTATCAAAAATATTAATTTAACAAACTCTGGGAACTGATAATATTCTTGAAATTGTGTCTCGTATCAAAGTTATATAGCAATTATTAAATTATCGTTAATGAGAATAGAGGCGAGTGAGAATGAGAAACTGTAGCAAATGAAAGCATAAAAAGTTGCCTAAACATTAAAATCTACTCCACAGTTAATGCAATGAATATTTAAATCTATGAAGAATTGGACGCAGTGAATGCAATGAATATTTGAATTTGTCAGAATTTAGAGTTAAAAAAAAATTCAATAAACTTCAAAAGTTGAAATTATAGGAAATTTCTTAGAACATGAATTTATAAAAGTATTTTCAGATGGTTAAGCTTTTAATATTGTTTTCTTTTAGTACTTTTAGTAATTGTTACATACCTAATAAATAAGCAGCTCTCTCCATTATAGTATAGATGCTGAAAGGAAATGACCAAGCTGCTGTTCAAATAAACAATGATAATGAAATTAGTCAATATCTAATGGGTAGGTGTATTGGACCATCCAAAGCAGTTGCATCCATTTTAGGATTTTCGATTCATGAAAGAGCACCTGCAATAGTGAAACTGTAAGTTCATCTACCAGATGAACAGAGAATATTGCTCAGAAATAATGGGGATACATATGGCTGTCAATGAATGACATATGAGAACAACATTGACAGAATTCTTTTCATTGTGCATCAATGATGACTTTGCAAAAACATTACTTCATGCCGAAGTACCCACGTATTTCATTTGGAATAGTAGTAATAAAGAATGGCAAAGAAGAAAGCGAAGAAAAAAAGTTGAAGGCCATTTGAATGTTTTCAAAGAAGAAACACTTGGTTGCATTTAAGTTATGCTAAAGGAAAGGCAGGTGAACTGTGTTATTTAAGAATTTTATTGCATGACGTTTGAAATAGTATTTTTTTCTTTGCTGCCATGCAGTGACATTTTCAACTAGGTGTGGTTGTGACCCAATGGGTCACGGGTACATCTAGTATATATATAATATAATATAATATGATATAATATAATAGGCTTCTACACAGTTCCACAATTTCTGTCCAATTTCATTCAGAAGGGATTGGTCAGCTTAGAGCTATATTAGAAGACACTCCTTTGGTTATCACCTAAACTTCATGACCATAGATGAGAATAGGCATTGATACCTAATTGAAGATAACTGCACTATAAAAGTCTTTTCTTCTTCTTCATCTTGGTGATGCGTAGAATGGTTTGATAGAAACTTCCAAGATCAAAGACTGTACCAACCTCTGCTGTCCATTTTGACATGGTTTCTATGGCTGGACACCCTTCTTAATACCAACCACCTGTTCAAAAAAAAAAAAAAATTGATGAAAGAAGTATTGATATTCCAGTGAAGATTTATAGCGGAATATCTCCATTAACACTTTTGTTACCAAAAAACAAGCAAACAAAAATTACTGTCAGTTGATTTTCCATGAGGATCAAAATATTTAACATTTGTTCTTTGAAGAGGAAGAATATAGAGGCTGATACTTTGGTTGAAGAATTCAAGTGAGGAGAGTATTCTCCAAAAGATATATTTCATTTCACTTTTCCTGCCAGCTTACTGCAATTTTCATTTTTTGGTATGATATTTTGTATGAGTTAAATTCTTCTAGTTCAGATCAACAATACTAGTTTCTTTAAATTGTGGACCTTATAGTATTCCACTGGGATTGATTTCTGATTATACGCCTTACACATCATCCAGAATGAAAAAATTCCTATGTCAAGTTCAAAGAAAACACAATTTGATTTTGCATTCTGGTCCAAGGTAGATCACAAAGCTTAATAGTTATCACAAATTCAGTCAGTTCATTAGAATGACGGTTATGGTTTCCTTGTAGATGAGATGTAAATCTATTATATGAGAAGAC
The DNA here is from genome assembly GCF_046866305.1 of Octopus bimaculoides. Classification (NCBI taxonomy): domain Eukaryota; kingdom Metazoa; phylum Mollusca; class Cephalopoda; order Octopoda; family Octopodidae; genus Octopus; species Octopus bimaculoides. The sequence goes on along the minus strand of NC_142941.1, from coordinate 35,901,134 downwards.
TTCAAGACAGAGAGACGGCACTGGCTGATCTGAAGCTTCATACAGTGAATCATTCAAACTCCCTTGGAAAAACCATACAGTCCAATTAGTAGTTAATCCTCAAATCATACTTTTTGGAGCCCTCTTGTGGCCATATTTCTAATGAAATACACACAGCCTATGTGTTTCAATTAATTTTAAGAATTTGATGGGATTTAATAAAGTAGGTAACTTTTCTCTCCATAAATGCTTTTGTTACCAAATTTCTATTGAAAGGCACAGACTTGTTTTGATTAATTTTAACTGTTATGGAGAATTTAGTAAAATAACCATGTCATTATTAACATGGTGTTTGGAACATAAATTTCTCTCATCTTTCAGAATAAAATAAATTCTAAAACTAAATCATATCATGCTTCCCAGCCATATGGTTCCAGATTCAGTCCTACTGCATGGCACCTTGGGCACTTT
>NC_142941.1:35890684-35893184 GCF_046866305.1 Octopus bimaculoides | reverse complement strand
CAGATGGAAACTGAAAGAAGCCCATATGTGTGTGTGGGGTGGGGTGGAGTGCATGTGTGTGAATACATGTTTGTTTGTGCCTTTATGTTTGTTGACATTTGTACTTCTCTGAGAATTACTGAGTTTTAAGTGCTGATGGTGTTGTCATTTCCCTGGTAAACAAATTATCCACTGGTTTTGTTCCCATTCAAGATATGCGGAGTATGAGATTCTTTATTAAAGATGAGTACAGTTTAGTGAAAGGGACGGCATCTGGCTGTGAAGCAATGGCTCAGTAATATAATTATCTAACCATGCTAGCATTAAAAAAAAATGGATGTAAGATAAACAACTATCTTTATGTATGTATATAGATATGTGTGTGTGTACATATGCATATATACATATGTATATGTATGTGTTTATATATATTGATAGACAGGTATGTGTGCACGGATAGCTAGGAGATGAGAGAGAATATGAGAGAAAGAGAGAAGGGAAGGAGGGAAAGCGGAAGAGAGGTCAGTGGGGAAATATGAGATTTCTAGGTAGAGAAGTGATGCAATGTCTAGATTAATAAAATAACACAGCAGAATCACAAAATAGTAAATTAAAAGATGTATAAACAGATGGACAGCATAGTGTGATGGAATCATACAGAAGTAAAGTAAATTAACATATAACTGTGAACTTGGAAACTTGTTACTGGGTTTGGTGTAATGCATCACCATAAGTTATTTTTACTTTAAAAATCTTTCATAAGACTTGTTGTTTGTCATCTTGTCAATAAGTTGGCACATTAGGTGTTAGGATAGTTTTACTATTCAGAGATTACAATATATATACTTCCATGTGTCCTGCTTGCCTCTGTTGTTCAGAGCCAGTTTCAGTGGCTTAACAAAGTGCAGTTATGCATAACTTTTGTCAAGTCTACTCTGTTGTAAGTATTCGGGTCATATCTCCTAGTTTCAGAAGACTTCCCACAACTCTCCGAGACCTTGCAAAGGCTCAAGGGTTCTGCCATTTCCTCATGACTAAAAGATATAAAATAAACTTGCCCTGTTCCCCAAATTTTGACAATATTGCAAACAAGTCCATCATTTTTGTTTAAGTTCAAGCAAAACTTGAAAACAGAATAAGCTGTTACAAACTTCTGGAAAGATTATAGCAGTTAAACCTGAAGAAGTAACTGCAATAACTACAATTTCATTGTGATAAATTTAGGCTGATCAGAAAAATTTTTTCTAGTTTAGCCAAGAACACCATAGATTCCAGATACTTATTGTCAAACCTTGTCAAAAAAAAAAAAATGACAATAGACCTTCCTTTGGTCTTCAGTAAGTTTGAATTTTGATGAAGAAAGCAATGTATCAATATAGTATCTTCCCCATCTCCCCCTCAAAATTCCTATTGATAGATTATTTGGTTTCAGTGTGGTCAGGTTCAGGAAAGCTTTATTTTTTTAATTATTATCCATTTATATCCTTGAGCTTATTCTTATTGTTTGATGAGGGCTGCAATGTAAACATTAATTGTGTACCTTATTTCTCTACCAGGTTAAAATTGTTAAGTTTAATGTGTGAAACCATCAGCAAAGTCTTCATAATACTTGAACGGAAACAGATTTCTAATGTTATTTAAAATTTTAAATGCATGACAAAAAACATCTGAAGATTCTTATTAGTTTCAGATACAAATGCTTTTGACTATGTTCTATTCTGCTAGGCATAATTCTTACAAACTTCACTCATGACTGAAAATTTTTAACCCTTTAACATTCAAACTGGCCAAAATATTTAACCTGATTTATGTTGAAACTGGCCAGATCTGGCTTCTCCCCTCGACTCTACAATTTCATTCTAAAACTAAACAATTACCTCATTGAAATCTCAAAGTAATGAGATAATGCATGATTAATTCAAAACAATATAAATAAACAAACATTACATTTGGCAGAATAATCTAAATACTAAAAAGTTAAACAAACTTGTAGCTTTCAGACATAAGAGAAGAACTTAAAGAAGCGTTTATGTTGACTGATGTGCACTGTATATTCTCTTCCAATGGTTTTGTCTGTCTTGTGTAAGATTGTTCTTCACCAGAACCACCATACTTTCTTTTTCTCAGTTGCTTGTTATTTCATATCTAATTGAACAAAACCTGATGGTACAGCAATGCTTTTGAAAAGATATCATCATGATGGCACAAATTTAAAAAAAAGAACTACAAATATTGTATTCTTTGGATGTTGTGCTTGCTGTACTGTAGTTGTTGGAATGAAGTAAACTCATGAGACATTATTTTCTAAGTAGACAAGTTGAATACTAGACATACCTTTTATGCATTCATCATTATCATCATTGTCCATTTTCCATGCTGACAAGGGCTGGACGGTTTGACAGGAGCTGACCATCTGAAGGGTTATTCAAGCTCCATGTCTATTTTAGTATGGTTTCTTCAGCTGGATGCCCTTCCTTACACCAACCACTTTATGTGCTTTTTACATGGCACCAGCACCTCC
>NC_142941.1:35850684-35875684 GCF_046866305.1 Octopus bimaculoides | reverse complement strand
AACTCTGTGTGTGTGTGTGTGTGTGTGTGTGTGTGTGTGAGAGAGAGAGAGAGAGAGAGAGATAAGAAGCTAATCACACCAGTAACTCATAGATGTTGTAGCTTTTTAGAATACTTAATGTTAGTTGCTGCGGAGAGTAAAATATTCTGTGCATCTTTGATTGTGTGTGCATATGTAAATATATAGGTGGATATCTACCTGTCTGTCTGTCTACCTACATATGTAGCTAGCTAGCTAGGTAGATATCAATTGACCTGTCAATCTCTCTCTCTCTCTCTCTCTCCCTCCATCCATCTAACTATCTATCATTTCTATCTGTCTGTCTGTCTATCTATCTATCTATCTATCTATCTATCTATCTATCTATCTATCTATCTGTCTATGTATGTATGTATGTATGTATGTATGTATCTATCTATCTATCTATATATCTATCTATCTATCTATCTATCTATCTATATGTCTATGAGTCTTTCTGAATATGTCTGTCTATCTATCTATTGATCAATCTGTCTGAATGAATAACTCTCTATCTATCTATCAATGTATCTGAGTATCTATCAAAAACCATTCGTCCATCCATTTGCCAGCCAGTCCAACTGCCTGTCTGTCCGTTAACAACATTTCTCCATCAGCTAAGTTATGTTCAATATAAGTGCTATTAGCTATGGTGTATCCCATTCTGCAATGTACATAGCCTGATTTGAACATATCGCCAATGAGCTGTGAGTCAAGTGCCTGAAACACATAGCTTACTCTTGCCATCATACTTGCTTTTATAATATTAGATTAGCTTTTGTAACTTAATCACAGAAATTCAAACCTGATTTGCTTCGCAAAGCTTCATATATATATTTAGAGGAATTCTCAGATGTTCTTGATTTTGAGTCAGGAAGGAAAAGGAAATTTTTTTCCCTCTCCTTTGTTTCTTCTCATTTCTTATTGGAATTGTACATTTTTTTTATCACACACACACACTTATTTATGAGTGCACACATGATAGCGCCTGTGTGTTTGTGCGTATATTCATGTATGTGTGTTTATGCATATATGTTGGTGTGTATATTGTTTATATTATGAAATATGTATTTGTGTGTATGCATATATGTTTGTATGTGTTTATTATAAAATACATTTTTTGTGACTAGTATATCTATCTGTATAAATGTGTGTGTATATATACATATATATGCGTGTATTTGCGTTTATTTTAAGATATATATGTATTTGTGTGTATACACACACACACACACATACACATACATATGTGTGTGAGTAAGTGCGTATGTATATAAGTGTATGTATGTATATATGAACATAATCACACATACATCATACATGTGATTTACAACTTACTGCCATTTCTTACCCATTGTAGATAACTACATATTTGGATACTTTAGACTGGTAAATGTATGTGTGTGTATATATATATATATATATATATATATATATATATATATATATATATGATTGTGTGTGTGTGTGTGTGTGTATTTCAGTGCTTTCCTCTTGCTCTGCTAGAAATCAATTTTCCAACAAAGTGATGGAACCGTAGCAAAATTGCAGTAGGGTGAGTTTTGGCAAAGGGTAGGGATAGGGGGATTACCTAAAAGAAAAAAAAAATTTTAAATATAAAGGAAGAAAGGGGAAAGAAAAAGAAAAAAAATAGTGAAGGAAAATAGAAAAAAAGGGAAAAACTAAGAGCGATTACCTCCCTTGTTTTGTTGCTACATTTTTTTTTTAAAGTGGTTTGAAGGATAGCTTTTTCTAATAAATCATTGCATCGTTCCTACGCCTACTGTATCATTTGAGAATCTGTGCTAATAATCCTCTCTCCTTTTTCTTTTTTTTCCCTTTTATTTCCCACCCCCTATTCTAAATCTGAGACTACCCACACTGACTCCAGAATTCTGAATATTTTTTTGCCTCTCACCATTTTGTTTCTCAGTTTTTGTTTTTGTTATATATATATATATATATATATATATATATTTCTTTTACCTTTATTTTTAACAATCACTGTTCCCCTGCTTCTCTCCTGATCACCACCACCAGCTTCACCCTCACTACCACCATCGCCATCACTCGTTTCAAATATAAATGTCATGTATTGATTGCTGTGTAAATAAATCTGAGTGGGATTTGAGAAGGATAAGAGAAACTATGGAGTTTATGGTGTGTGTGTGTGTGTGTGTGTGTTTGTGTGTGTGTGTGTGTGTGTGTGTGTGTGTGTGTGTGTGTGTGTGTGTGTGTGTGTGTGTGTGTGCCTCTGGTGAAGAGAGTGAACCAGGCTGGAAATGATTATAAAACATAGCTCTTAGTGAATGTGTGTGGGAACTGAATAAGACAAGAAGAAAAAAACAAGAATGAGAGGGAAAGAAGAAGAATGAGAAGAAAAGAAAGAAAAAGAGAGAAATAGAAGGAATAAGAGTAGAGAAAGAAAAGAAGTTGGAAGAAAAAGAAGGGAAGGAGGTAGGTGATGTAGATGATGAAGAAGGAGAAAAAGAAGAATGTGAAGAAGATGATGAAGAAGTAGAAAGAAGAGAGAGATGAAGGAAGAAGCAAAAAGTAAGAATGCTATAGTGGTGGTGGTGGGGTGTATGTGTATGTTTATATATATATATATGTATATATATATATATGACAAGATATGTGTGTGAGTGTGGAAGTGAGAAATACTGGAAATATTCCTTGTGTAACTATGGACATAACTCTTTGGATTAGATTCTTTGCTGTACAGAACGTGGGGTAGGGGATCGTTTCACTGTTGACTTAAGGTTGTGTTCTCTCTTCCATCTCTCCATGTTTTTTGTTTTTTAATTCTCTGAAATGAAAGCTGACAATTGGAAGACAGTTTTTTGTTCTTATTGTTGTTGTCATTGTTTATATTTTGTTTTTGGTATCCTCTACTTCCTCTTCAAGAATGGCAAAAATCTTACATTAAATTGCTTTGTGACATGGTATTTAGTTACTTAGCTGCATCCCTTTATTTACACACACTAAGTTCATATTTCCCTAGTTGGTTGGTTTGGGGCTTTTCCTTTTTCTGGGTTCTATGATATAAGAACCAACCAAGCACTGAAGTTAGTTAAATCAATATACTCTGATTACCCTTGAAAACCTGTAAGAACTCATTAATGATAGTAAAAATTGCTTAAAAATCTGACATAGGACCAGTAATTGGGAAGGGAGTAGTTGATTATATTGACTCCAGTACTAGATTGGTATTCTTTTATTCTTTTATTTGTTTTAGTCATTTGACTGTGGCCATGCTGGAGCAGCACCTTTAGTCGAACAAATTGACCCCAAGACTTATTCTTTTGTAAGCCTAGTACTTATTCTATCAGTCTCTTTTACCGAACTGCTAAGTTACGAGGACGTAAACACACCAACATCAGTTGTCAAGTGATGGTGGGAGGGATAAACACAAACATATACATACATACATGCATGCATACATACATTCATATACATATATATGTATATATATATATATATATATATATATATATATATATATATACGCCGGACTTCTTTCAGTTTCCCTCTACCAAATCCACTCACAAGGTTTTGGTCGGTCCAAAGCTATAGTAGAAGACACTTGCCCAAGGTGCCACGCGGTGGGACTGAACCCAGAACCATGTGGTTGGTAAGCAAGCTACTTACCACACAGCCACTCTAACACCAAAAGGATGAAAGGCAAAGTTGGTCTCAGCAATATTTGAACTCAGAATGTTAAAGAGCCAGAAGAAATTTGCTAAGCATTTTGTCCAACTAGCTAACAATTCTACCAGCTCACTGCCTTAGAAGAAAATGCTGCTATGCATTTTGACTGGTGTAGTAACAATCCTACAAGCTTGCTGCTTTAATAATAATAATAATAATAATAATAATAATAATAATAATGATGATAATAATAAAAACATTGAAAAATACCTTAGGAATGAAAACCCAGGTTCGAAATTTCCTTAAGACACCTGATGTAGGCTGGAAGGTATATCAGCCAAAACCTTGTGTTAACAACAAACAAGATGAAGGAATGTCCGTCAAATGTAAATAATGCACTTTATGTTCTGACTTCAAATCCTGCTGTAGTCAACCTTTATATCCTTCTCAGTTTGATTAAAACAAAATATCTGTCAAGTACTGGGGTCAATGTAATCAACTTGACCGCTTCCCTTCAAAATTGCTGGTCTTGTGCCAAAATAAGAAAGGATCATCATTAATGTCATTGACGGCAGTGAGCTGACAGAATTTTGATACTTCTTTTTAATTTGGGCTCAAGGCCAACAATTTTGAAGGGAGCAAGTAAATTACGTCAACCACAGTACTTGACTGGTATTTTATTTATTGACTCTGAAAGGATGAAGTCAACAATGGTGAAATCTGAACTCAGAATCAGAAGAAATGTTGCTAAGTAATTTGTTTGATATGCTAATAACTTTGCCGCCTTAAAAAACAATAATAATAATAATAATAATAATAATAATGGTTTCTAATTTAGGCGCAAAGTCAGCAAATTTGAAGGAAAGAGTTAGTCAATTACTAGTACTTCTTTTTATCAACCCCTGAAAGAATGAAAAGCCAAATTGGTCAAAGTATGATCTGAACTCAGGACATAAAATGTAATAAGCTGGAACATATACAATTCGGCATATTACTAATGTGGATTTAAAAGTTTTTCTTCGTTAGATCATCTACTCGCTTGATGATTATGGCTTTGTGATTGGAAGTTTGCGTGGTCTTGGGTTCAATCACATTGCGCATCATCTTGAGCAAGTGTTTGCACCTGTAGCTTCAGACTAAGCAAAGCCTTGTGTGTGGATTAAGTAGACAGAATCTGAAAAAAGCCCATCGTGTGTGTTACTGTCTCCTTGCCTTGAATTCATGTGATAGTTGGAAATGAATGCCACTGTCATGCAAGCTCTTCCCTGTCTGGGAATTGAAACCACAATCTTGTGACTGTGAGTGCAATACCCTAACTACTAGGCCATTCACCTTCATTTCTCCAAGACTAATAAGGAAGAAAAGGAAAGGAAGCAGTTATCCTCAAACCAAAGACTTAGCCTGCAACAGAATGGACTTTGCTAAAGACATCCAATGGCGATAGTGGTTGTGGTGGTGATGGTGGGGATGGTGGTGATAGTGGTTCTGGTGGTGACGGGAGTTCTGGTGGTGACTGTGGTTGTGGTGGTGATGGTAGTGACAGTGGTTGTGATGGTGAGGGTGATGATGGTAATGATGGATGTGGTGGTGATGGTGGTGGTGGTTGTGGTAGTGATGGTTGTGGTGGTGATAGTGGTTGTTGTAGTGACAGAGGTTGTGGTGGTGACGGTAGTTGTGGTGGTGACAGTGGTTGTGGTGGTGATGGTGGTTGTGGTGGTGATGGTAGTGACAGTGGTTGTGGTGGTGATGGTAGTGACAGTGGTTGTGATGGTGAGGGTGATGATGGTAATGATGGATGTGGTGGTGATGGTGGTGGTGGTTGTGGTAGTGATGGTTGTGGTGGTGATAGTGGTTGTTGTAGTGACAGAGGTTGTGGTGGTGACGGTAGTTGTGGTGGTGACAGTGGTTGTGGTGGTGATGGTGGTTGTGGTGGTGATGGTAGTGACAGTGGTTGTGGTGGTGATGGTAGTGACAGTGGTTGTGGTGGTTATGGTGTGGTAGTAATGTGATGGTGATGGTGATAATAAACTAAGTGGCAGATAAAGTCTATAATTCATTGCTCTCTAAGAGTTGATCTGTTCAGCTCAACTTATAAGGAAAAAAAAAACGAAAAGGATCTCAAGCATTGGTGGGAAATGAAAGATGCAAATCAAATGGTTATAGGGGAAAATAAATTTACTACTGTCATCAATTTGTAGGTATTTAGTGGTGCAAAGGAAATGGGTTCAACTGGAAACCAAAACCAATTTTTATTCTTACTCACAAACTTGGTGGGAGCTTAGCACCTACTGAAAGTAGATGTAAAATAAGTTATCAGAATATATATATATTTCCCTCTCTCTCTCTCTATATATATATGTATGTATATGTATAAATAAAAACGAAAGTAAGTTTTTTTAATTGGCTCTTCAGGAGCTTCCTCATCACATTGCCTGCCAACCCCAATTTTGTATCTATAGTTATCGACTCCTTATATGGAAACATTTAATACATAATTAACTCATTCCATAGCCACTTGAAGTTTTTCCAGGAATAGCATTATTGTTGCTATATTAAGTTCTCAATTCTGGCTCTCTTCAGACATTTACATTAATTGGAAAAATAGATAATAGAATGATTCAAACTCAGCTTATATAATATATATGGATGTGTGTGTGTGTGTATTTATGTGTGTGTATATATGCTTGTGTGTGTATATATGTGTGTGTATGTTTATATATGAGTCTGTATGTGCTTGTATATATATATATATACACACACACATATATGTATATATGTATGTGCATGTATATATATATATATATATATATTTGTATGTGCGTGTATGTATATGTATGTGTGTGTATATATATATATGCATATGTATGTGCATGTATATATATATATATATATATATATATGTAAGTGCGTGTATATATATATATATGTATATGTATGTGTTTATATATATATGTAAATGTATGTGTTTATATATATATGTAAATGTATGTGTATATATATATATGTATAAGTATGTGTATGTATATAGATATATATATATATATATGTCTGTATATATCATCATCATCATCATCGTTTAACGTCCGCTTTCCATGCTGGCATGGGTTGGACGATTTGACTGAGGACTGGTGAAACCGGATGGCAACACCAGGCTCCAATCTAATTTGGCAGAGTTTCTACAGCTGGATGCCCTTCCTAATGCCAACCACTCTGAGAGTGTAGTGGGTCCTTTTATGTGTCACCTGCACGAGGGCCAGTCAGGCGGTACTGGCAACGGCCACGCTCAAAATGGTGTCTTTTATGTGCCACCTGCACAAGAGCCAGTCCAGCGGCATTGGCAACGATCTCACTTGGCTTGCCGGGTCTTCTCACGCACAGCACATTTCCAAAGGTCTCGGTCAGTAGTCATTGCCTCGGAGAGGCCTAATGTTCGAAGGTCTTGCCTCACCACCTCAGCCCAGGTCTTCTTGGGCCTACCTCTTCCACGGGTTCCCTCAACTGTTAGGGTGTGGCACTTTTTCACGCAGCTATCTTCATCCATTCTCACCACATGTCCATACCAGCGCAATCGTCTCTCTTGCACACCACAACTGATGCTTCTCATGTTCAGCTTTTCTCTCAAGATACTTAGACTCTGACGGGTGTGCACACTGACATTACACATCCAGCGGAGCATACTGGCTTCATTCCTTGCGAGCTTACGCATGTCCTCAGCAGTCACCGCCCATGTTTCACTGCCATATAGCATGGCTATTCGTACACATGCGTCATACAGTCTGCCTTTTACTCTGAGTGAGAGTCCCTTTGTCGCCAGCAGGGGTAAGAGCTCTCTAAACTTTGCCCAGGCTATTCTTATTCTAGCAGCTACACTTTCAGCGCACCCACCCCCACTACTAACTTGGTCACCCAGATAGTGGGAGCTATCGACTACCTCTAGTTTTTCTCCCTGGAATGAGATAGAAGTTGTTTCCTGTTTGTTTACAGTATTTATTGCACCTGAACATCTGCCACATACAAAAACTAACTTCGTAGTTAATCTGCCTTTGATATTGCTGGACCTCTTATGTGTCCATAGCTTGCACCGGGTACATCTTATAGAGTTACTACCTACTCCTTTTCTACATACTGAGCAGGGCCATCTACCTGAAGGGGTTTGTGTTTTATCTACCTTCCTACTTATTAGGATTTTGGTTTTTGCTAGGTTGACTCTAAGGCCCTTCGATTCTAGTCCTTGCTTCCACACCTGAAACTTGTGCATGTATATATATATATATATATATATATATATATATATATATATATATATGCATGTATATATCTGTGCATGTATGTATCTGTGTGTTTGTATGTATATATATATATATATATATATATATATATATATATATATATATATATATATATATATGTGTGTGTGTGTGTATATATATACACACACACATGCACACACACATACATACATACATACATACATATATGTGTAAATATGTAGATATATATATATGTATATATGTGAGTGTTCATTTGTATTAGTAGGGAACAGCTTCTCTTTCAAATGTTATATTAAAGACACGACTGTGTTAGAGTTTAATTCTTTTTTATTAAGAGTTCTTCATATTTCATTATTAGTTTATTACTATTTCAAGAGCTTTGCAGCCTTATCATCAGAAAAAATGATATTCATGCACTTTGCAGGATGACACAAAATATCATGAGAATAATTTTATAACTGATAAAATCATCAATGCTAAATGTAAAAAATTATACAACAGTTGTGTCCTGGTAGATCTGATTTATTTCTTATTTTCTTTGTACTTCAATATCAATAAAGCTTCTATAGTTGTTTTCATTTTTGGCAGAATTCTTCATAAAAATTTAGTGCTGTCAGCAATTTTCCTATCCAATTTTAATTTGTGAACTCTATTAATTTCACGCCTCCTTGTAAATACATTGTCAGTTAATAAAAGAGTGTTGTGCTTATACATCTAATGTAACAGTTTCAGTCATAATGCTAGCAACTTTCATGTTTACACTGATATTTTTATAATACATTGCTTGTCTGAAGTACGTTCTGTGGTTTGCTAGTTTGTAATTTCATGTTTATGAGGAACTTTTCTTCAACTCGGTGCTTTTGTATACTATATTCTATAAGGCTGTGATTTGGTGTGCTACATTTATTTTCTTTTTTAATAAGTTTCTTTAATGGTATAATCATCCATTTTGTAATGAGAACGAATTTACTTCTTGGAGTATAAGATACGTATAGTTTGTATATTTTTAGTGGATGAGTTCTCTATTGTATCTTGTTTGTTGAATTTGTTCTGGTCAGCTGATATATAAGGGTACCCATTATTAAAAAACTAGAGTATTACGCATCATATGATATGATAGGTAACTTTGAAAGTATACTTTTGTAACCATGGGTAATATCAGAAACTGTGGCATATATATAAGTATTTACTTACAATAACGAAATGAATACTAATTTTCAAAAGAAAAATATTTACTCAAATAAAATTACATATAGCTACAATATTCAAAAAGTAAAAAAGAAAATTGAAAGCAAAATTACTCTCTATGTTAATTTTAAATGATAGAAGTTCACACACACTCAGTCTCTCTCTCTCTCTCTCTTGGTGGTGTGACTCTTTTTTGAAGATAGTCAATAAACACAATGCCTTTTGCATCCCCAAAACTGAAGCCATCACCTTCCCTGCATATGAGACGACTTTGGCTTTCTTTGGAGCAGGTGAGGAGAGGTGTTTTTACTGTGTGGATTGTCTCTTTGTCACTGGCTCAATATAATGAAGTCAACACTCATCCTGGGTTAGGAAATGTTCAAACAAACTACCTGATCTGCCTTAAACAATGTTAGATTCTCTCATGATGTGAAACGCTTGTCATACCAAGTTCACTGTGCAGAATATTCTCAACTCTCTCACAGGATATGCTAACAGCATTGGCTATCTGATTTATAGTGAACCACTTGTCATCCATCCCCATGTGGTGAACACGATCAATGTTTTCCTCAGTGGTGATAGCTGCAGGATGTCCACATTCTGGGTGATCTTCAAGACTCTCCTTTCCCCTCTAAAATCCAGCTGCCCACTTTCGCACTGTTGATAAAACTGGAGTGTCATCCCCTAATGTAATGACCATGTCAGCAGGATTGTCTTTGCGGAGGCTCTACCGTTTTTCTGCAGATATTTGATAACAACCACAATGCTAAATTTTGTTGATTTTCTAGAGAAATCACTATTAGTTACTTTTGACAGAAAGAAACAATGTAGTTGTTAATAAGAAGTGTTGAAATTAATGCATGTAAGAATTCACAGCTCTAGCATCACTCTGTCTCGTCAACGAATGAACTTTTCAGCTCACACATGTGTATGTGTGCGTTAATGTGTGTGTGTGTTTGTGTGTGTGTATATATATATATATATATGTATATATATATATATATATATATATATATATATATGTATATATGTATATATATATATATATATGGAGAGAAAGAGAGAGACATATATATACACATATATGCACTCACAGATGCAGAGATAGGCAAAGTCTCTCTCCTCCTCCTCTTCCTGAGTCTCTCTAATTCTTCCACTCATCCTGCACCTCTTATGTTAACTCTTTCTGCAGCTGTTTTTTACTCTCTCTTTCTCTCTCTCTCTCTATCTCTCTCTCTCTCTCTCTCTCTCTCTCTCTCTCTCTCTCTATATATATATATATATATATATATATATATATTATGTAATGCATAACTTGAGAAACCAGCCAACCAACCAATATTTATATCAACTATCATTATGGATACATGTTCCTTTTACATGTAAGATTACATTATATTAAGAGTTTTAGGTGAGGGAAATTTAAAAGCTCATCATTTTTACCTTTGTTTTTTATATGCTTGACTGATATGGAACCTGGTGTAATTCTCAGCCTTACTAACTCCTTTCAAACCATTCACTCCATGTCAACATGGAAAATGGACATTAAATGATGATGTTGATGGTATATACAAGCCATCCTTCACAAAAACCATTTTGATGTTAGTTACATAATGGTTGAACCAGTGGACAGGCTTTGTCCTGCACCATGTGTTGCCAAATTATCACAGTCTGTTGTCATGATCTTCATGAGGCTCTGCATCCTGAAGTCAAGCATCTCCACCCTGTGCCATGTATTCCTAGGTTTTCGTCTTCAATGGTTTCCAGCTCCACATTTGTTATGTAGGCTAATGCTGCAGGACTAAATATCCAACTAGCTCTTAGTCATAATGCTAACAAAAAAAAAAAAAAACCTGGGCTGTATGCTGAGTGCAGTATTAGTTGTATTTAAAAAAATTATCAACATATTGCAAATTTAATGTTTCATCTGAAGATACTTTTGTTGATCTTCAGATAAAATATACAGTCAGCTTCTCTCAAAATAATACTAATATATATATATATATATATATATATATATATATATATATATATATATATATATAGGAAAAATGAAAAATAATAATAAGGCAGAATGCTAAACTAAAAGCATATTTTAATATAGATTTCTAACCGGCTTTCTTTGCATGGCAAATTTTCAAGAAGAGGGAGAATGAAAATGTTTTTTACAAAAAAAGTAAAAAATGAAAAAAATAATATATAAAAAAATAAATATACCGCCTGACTGGCCTTCGTGCGGGTGACACGTAAAAGCACCCACTACACTCTCTGAGTGGTTGGCTTTAGAAAGGGTATCCAGCTGTAGAAACACTGCCAAATCAGATTGGAGCCTGGTGTAGCCATCTGGTTTCACCAGTCCTCAGTCAAATCGTCCAACCCATGCTAGCATGGAAAGCGGACGTTAAATGACGACGACAATACGTACAGACATATATATATATATATACCGCCTGACTGGCCTTTGTAGGGTTTTCAAGCGAGAGTGTTGCCAGTGCCCCTGGACTGGCTCTTGTGCGGGTGGCACATAAAAGACACCATTTCGAGAGTGGCCGTTTTCGTGCGGGTGACACGTAAAAGCATCCACTACACTCTCTGAGTGGTTGGCGTTAGGAAGGGCATCCAGCTGTAGAAACTCTGCCAGATCAGATTGGAGCCTGGTGTTGCCATCCGGTTTCACCAGTCCTCAGTCAAATCGTCCAACCCATGCTAGCATGGAAGGCGGACGTTAAACGATGATGATGATGATGATGATTATATTGTCTTTGAGCTTTTAAAGTTCAATGGTAATCCATGTAGATAATAGTTGGAAAAATAAGGATGCATGAAAATTTAGAGTTGTGTTAGGTTTAAAAAAGGAGCTAAAGGTTTATGTGTTAAGCAGGAAGTGTGGTGTCAAAACAGGAAGTGTGTGTAAGGGGAGACAATTCTCTTTAGTTGGAGTTATGAACTCTTTGTCAACAGGAAGTTTATGTCTGTTCCTAGAGAAATAAGGTCACTGAGGGGTTTGTGTGTTAAGAAATGTTTGGAATTTCTCTTTGAAAAGATTCTCCTTGTTGATTCTTTCTTGTGTGGAGATTCTGTCTTTACATTGATAGAAAGGGAATATAAGGAATTTAGGGTTTTTGTTTCTGGCGAAGAGTCTATGTGACCACACTTCCTGCTTAACACATAAACCTTTAGCTCCTTTTTTAAACCTAACGCAACTCTAAATTTTCATGCATCCTTATTTTTCCAACTATTATCTACATGGATTACCATTGAACTTTAAAAGCTCGAAGACAATATAATGTATTGGTATATGTATTTTTTTCATTTTTTTACTTTTTTGTAAAAAGCATTTTCATTCTCCCTCTTCTTGAAAATTTACCATGTTTTGGTTAGAAATCTATATTAAAATATGCTTTCAGTTTAGCATTCTGCCTTATTATTATTTTTCATTTTCCTATTATTTCTCCACGTGCGGTTAACACAACCCCATTATTTACTGATATATACATATATATATATATATATATATATATATATATATATATATATGGTGGTTGTCTACTCCTTAAACAGAGTTTGACCACCTCCTGCACCTACACCTTAGCCCTTTCATGGCGTCTGATGTGGCTTTTTAAACCAGACAGTGTTTTGAAAAAACACCCACACAGATTGCACCTCTGATTTGCACTACCAATACCTGCAAGTAAGTTCTGCTCATTGTGGATCCTAACATGTCTTTTAAGACCCCCATTGGATTTGCAATATATAGATATAGATAGATAGGTGTATGTGTGTGTGTGTGCGTGCACACACATACATACATTCACATATACACACACACATGTCTCTGTTACTCTATCAACCAAGATATCAGATATCCTTTTACATTGCTGATCACAGCACCCATTCACTCCAACTTCGATTTCACCCTTCTCTTCCATGTGCGTAATCACATACATCTATACATTTGCATGTACATACCAACATGAATACATATATAAATGTGTGGTTATATAATGTTTTTTGATAGAATGATTGGTACCAATGCAGTAGCAATGGTTTCATGCTGAATCTTGATTTTAGCAATTACTCAACTACAGAGAGAATAACACTAACATAATAATATATTTATTAGAGTGTATACATCCTAAAAGATTAGGTACTATATCAGTGTTACTGTTAGCATGTTATTAAAAGTTATTCATTCACCAACGAAGCTTTATTATTCAATTTTTTGTCCATTATTTATGTGTGTTTGTGTTTAGCCATTCACTTTGTATCTCACACTCGCAGTATCATCCCCTAACATTTTATTTTCTGTTGAATGCCCCCTTCACTTTTCTCTCTCCTTCTGCACTCTTTCATTCTGTCAGTGGCAGCCCCCACTGCTAATGTTCTTTCCCTCTCCCCCTCACATACCTTTGGCCTCATCTCTGGTGTTGTGCCTTCCTCGCACCCCTCCTGCACTCCGTATCAGCTGTCCTACCACCTATCACCTTCCTTATCCAACCCTATTTCCTCCACTTCCCCTCCTCCAGGCCACACATCTACTCATGTTCTCTATTCATTGCCTTTTCCTCTATATCAGTAATTCTCAATGTGAGGTATACGCCTAACTAGTGGGGTCTTGGAAAATTGTGGTGGAGTGTTGGAGTATGGGATCCCCAATTCTACCCCACCCTTTTTTTTAAAGTAGGACATGAAATTGTGAAAATCTTTTTTCACAGTAAACATACTACATCTATCCTCAGCCTAACCAAACCAAACCAAACACTCCAGCCAAGCATACTGTGTGAAGACTTTCCTACAGTAAAACATTATTCTAATGGCCAAGTGTGGATACTTTAAGATAAGTATATAATTATGAGAAGTCAATACTCAATACTTAATAAAGGTGTTACTAGTAGATTCTTTTGTATTAAACAATTGTAATAAAATTTTAAAAATAAAGTTGTTTTTTTTCCAACCATCGGTGGAGCATACATTTTTCTGGAAAGTTATAGCGGGGTCTGGAGGAAAATAGGTTGAGAAACATTGCTCTATACTCACCTCTACTCATCTGGCACTTTCCTTTCACACTCATTCAATCTTACATACCCATTCACACATGCAGTTCTCTGGACCATTCCTCTCATGTTCATCTTCTTGGCACTCTGACATCTCTGTGCCATCTTCTCTCCTTTTCCAACAGGAGTAACCATGTAGCTCCTCCCCTGCTGCCAGACACCTGATTCTATCTTCCTATCCTACATGAACCCCTTATCATCTATTTTAAGTCCACCTTTCTCAATACTACACCCCTGAAGTTGAGGGTTCTTCTTGTCTTGTGAGTTATTTGATGACCTTGCTTCTACTGGTTCCACATACAAAGCACCAAGGCGGCGAGCTTGTAGAATTGTTAGCACGCCGGGTCTTCTACTGTAGCCTTGGGCTGACCAAAGCCTTGTGAGTAGATTTGGTAGATGGAATCTGAAAGAAGCTCATTGTATACACACACACATACACACATATATATATGTATGTATGCATGTATCTTTGTGTGTGTGTCATCGTGTCTATATTTGTCCTTCCATCACTGCTTGACAACCAGTGTTGGTGTGTTTACATTCCCATATCATAGTGGTTCGGCGAAATTGATGGATAGAATAAGTACTAGGTTAAAAAATAAGTCCTGGGGTTGATTTGTTCAACAAAAAAAATAACTGCAATCAAATGATTGAAACAAGTAAAGGAATAGAAGAATGAAAGAATACACGCACACACACATGAAGTTGCGTGTTTTCAAGTAAAATTATGGGTATGGTAATTATGTGGCAAACTTAAAACTAAAATGAACACGAAATCTTCGGTAGTGGAATTATATTATGAACACACACACACACACACACACACACACACACACACACACACATATACAATATATATGTATATTTATCGATGATTCCTTTAAGAAGATGTCAGCATACTTGAGAATTCAGGATTAAAATTTCTTCTCAAATTAGATTCATTTCTGAGATTTTCCCACACTAACTTGCTACAAAAATACTCAGACATTTCTTTAACTCTAAGCCGTGTGTTTGTGTATGTATATATAGTATATATGTATGTAAGTATGTATGAGTGCATGTATGTATATGTGAGTGATTGTGTGTTTGTTTGTGTGTATGTGTGTGTGTGTGTGTGTTGATTGAGTCACAATAAATGAATGTTATGAACCTTCCCATATATAACACTTTAAACTGGCATACCTACCAATACTGGATCACTTATATGATGATGAAGCTACAATAATAACAATATAAAATATATAATGGAATAATATAAAAACAAAAATTCCTTTTCCAATAAGAAATATTCTCAACGGTGAGTGAACATGAAAAAGGAAAAAAAAACAAAAAAAAACCAAAATATCAAAAAAAAAAAAAGTAAAAATGAGAAGATAAAAAAGTAGAAATCCTAATCTCTCACACATCTTTTTTCTTCTTCTTTGGTGAAAAACTGGCATTTTGTACCCACCTAATCAATTTCCTTAACCTAGCTTCTCTATTGATTCTTGAAGATTCGGAAACAAAATGTAATTTGTGCGCAAATGTGTTCCGTGTATATTTATAAATTTTTCATTAAACTAATTTGAGCAAAGATTTTCGGTATAATTTCGCTACATAGCCTGAATAATTCTTTTGATTTATTTTTCTTTTATTTTCTTCCCTTCCTCCTGTTATTTTTTTTTTTGTCATTATTTATTGTTATTAATGTTACTATTATTAATATCGTTATTATTATTATTATTGTTATTATTATTATTATTATTATTATTATTATTAGATTTATTATTAGTTTTATCTGTCAGCCAAATTGACCTTCAGTTATTAAGTATGTTTCCAAACCCTAACCCCCCAACACACTCTACTTCCACAATGCAACTACTTACGTTATTTATATATGTGTGTGTGTCTGTGCCTATGTGCATGTATGTGTATGTGTATAAGTATAAATATATATATATATATATATATATATATATATATATATATATATATATATATATATATATATATATACGTAAATATATATTATACATCTTTCCCTGATGTATTCTTCCTCACATTATGTGTGTGTGTGTGTATGTGTGTGTATATGTGTGTGTCTACATATATTTGTATGTATGTGGATGCATGTGTGTGTGTGCTCATTTAATGTGTTTTTCTCTTCTTGTATGAGTGTGAATAGGGAATTATTTGATGCAGGATTTTATGGTTGTATACTTTCTTTGTTGCCAATCGTTATCTATTTTCAAGCAAGACGTTTTTTATTTCAGAGGTCTTTGAAAGTGCAGAGTGACTGGTCATAATGTCAACAAGAGGGTCAACATCACTGTCGTCTCGCTCACTCAACTTATGACAAGTATGAAATATGAACAATCACACACACACACATGTACACACATGCATGCTTGCACACACACACACGCACACACACACACACGCACACACACACATGTTTACACACATTCATGTATGCTTACACTTACACGCACACACACATGTACATATAACAAACAGTTTTGTTGCTTCAGCTTCCCCTATTCCCATGCAATGTATTGGGAGTCCCAGGTCTACAGCAGGAGACACTTACCCATGGTGCTACTCAAGAAGATAAAATCAGATCACTCCTCAAGAAGGTGAATCATTTTGGCAGAAATGGTACCAGAGGAAAATTACATAGAATTTCCAAACTCAAATTCTCTTATTGAATAATGTCAAAATATCCAGAAATAAATCATTCAGCTCTTAGAAAAATCAGAAGCTGAGTTTCAACATGCTTTTCCAAAATTGGTCCATGAATGGATCCTGATTATTATCAATCTTTTCAGTACATAAATCGAAATGTAAAGATGGATGAAATACCGCTAAGCATTTTGCCTGGGGTACTAACTTTGAGCGTAAGGACGGACGAAATACCGCTAAGCACTTTGCTCGTCATGCTATTCTGCTTGTTCACCGTCTTTGTAGATTGATTTAACAAGATTCTTTGAGTTGAAGAATGATTTTACTACCAATAATTTACAATTAATTTACTTAGCAACCACATAACTACAGAAAGTGGTACTCTGTCAAAAGACTTCTCCAGCTTTGTGAATGTTTTGTGTAGCAGTTTGCAGTTACTAAGAATTTTGCCTGTAGTTGTTTCTCTAGGACGAGGGCATCTGTGTGTGCCTCCTAGTGCACGCACGCACACACACACACACACACTGCAACTTACTTGAGCAAATTTTCTTTTTAGTTAATCATGGTACATCTATCCTTGTTCATCATGTGAGTTTGGTTAAAAAAAGAAAACCAAAACAAAACTGTGATATACGAATCAGTAATAAGCAAACCATCTCTATGCACTTTGTAAATGGAAGGAATGGTCGATTCATTGGCACCAAACTCTCAATCCACAGCAGAGAACCTTCGCCGTCACCTATTTTCTTGATTATTTCTACCTTTTCATGTAGAGAATACACTTGTTTATATTATTTGTTAGGATCAGGCACCACCATATTTTTTTCTGTTCACTGGTCCCAAGTTGATGGGCATGAGTACATAAATGCATATAAAGAATATGCAGCCTTGAAACACAGTTATATAAACACAAGTGATAGTCTGTGCATTCTTGGTAGGAGAGTACTGTGGGTGGTTGCTTGGGTGCATGTTCATGGTATAAGCAAAATCTTTGCTTGATCACTGATCAGTGTTATTACAGATCAATCCACAATAAGCATAGCATACTCCACAATTTAGCATACCATGTTATCCTGGATTAGTGAGGAATGAATTATTTATAAATGAGGTTACATGTATAACTATTTCAGCTACTTGTATAATTTGGCTCTTTCAGTTTCATGTCTCTATAGTCGTTTCTTTCTAGAGCATCTTCTGTGCTCTTGTGGCAATTGATGAGGATACTCTTGCACAAATGATCGGGTATTGCTCTCCCTGCATTACTTGGCTAATTTTATGAATGACTTGTACCTCTCCTACTTCACCAGATATTTTCTCAGTGACTATCACTGATGATTTAGTTGACTTCTCTTCCTTTGCAGTTGTAATCCACATTTTAGTCATAATTTATGCACATGCACACATACACATACACACACACACAAGTACATACACACATGCACACACACACAGACACACATGTGTGTTTGTGTATGGGTTGAGTTTGTATTGAGTAAAATCCTGGTGTATTTCTTATGTACCTCTCAATGAAAATTCATGGCTGCCTATACTTTAAAACCAGTATCACGGAAAAAATTGTGTAAAACTGAATAAATGAATAAACTCTTATATTCTGGCATGGATTAAATAATTTTACAAGAGCTGGCAACCTCCAGTGTCTGCACAGTTTCTATGCTTGGATGCCCTTCCTGATGTTAATTCTTCTCCCTATCTTTTTCTCAACCTCACTCTCCCTTTTGAAGACATTGGCTGTATTTAGAGTGAGTTTAACCCTTTAGCATTTAAACCAACCATATCTGGCCCAGTTACTCTACTTGTTCCATGTTTGAACTGGTCAGATTCAACCTCACACACTTACCCTACAATGTCATTCCCAAAATAGTCACATCATTGAAGTCAAAGCTGTGAGATAATGCATAATTAATTCAAAACAATGTGAATAAATAAGCATTACATTTGACAAAGTAAAATGCCTAAAACCCTTTGTATGTTATGAAAGTGTGAAAGAGAGGACCCAAGGAAATTACATTCATTTATTCTTATACTTGTTTCAGTCATTTGACTGCTGCCATGCTGGAACACCACCATGGAGGGTATTTAGTTGAACAAATCAACCCCAGGAATTAATTTTTTGAAGCGTTGTACTTATTTCATCAATCTCTTTTGCTGAACTTGCCATAGATACACACACATACACACACACACACACACACACACACACATATATACACATATATATGACTGGCTTCTTTCAGTTTCCAACTACCAAATCCACTCACAAAGCTTTGGTCAGCCTGAGGCTATAATAGAGGATACTTGCTCAAGGTGCCACGCAATGGGAGTGAACCCGGAACCATGTGGTTGGGAAACAAGCTTCTTACCACACAGCCATGTCTGTGCCTATATATATATATATATATATATATATATGTAAGTTTTTCTATGCTAGCAGGGATTAAACAGATATGTTGTTGCTGTTGTTGTTATTATATATACATACCTAAATAAGCACACACACACACTTCCGCATGCACACACACGCGTGCATGCCAATACACAGACAGGGCAGTCATTCAGGTTCATTATTTACTTCTATCAAAGAAAGAAAATAATTGTTTTTTAATGATATATTTTCTTTAAGAAATTTGAAAATATATTTGAGAAACAAACAAATAATTATATAGTTAATCCATTTTATATTTATTCAATGTTTTAATATACAAATTGCATAAAGGTTTCACTCCATTAGATATCATCAGTACAATTTTTGAAATTTTTATTTACCAGAGAATTATATTCATATTAAATCAGATAAATTGAGAGTAGTTTGTTTCAAACGATGTTATTTGTACTCACTGTGTAGCTATCAGAATAGAAATCAAATAAGTTTAGAGTAAATAAGAAAAAAAAATTGTGCACAAAATCTATATTTTGGTTCTTATCGTATATGAGATCGTTGTTATTATGTTGTTAGTGATCATCATCATCATCACCAACATTATAATAATCATCATCATCATTATTATCATCATCATCACCACCACCACCGTTTAATGCCCCTTTTTCCTTTATTTCCATTGGTTAGATAGTTCAAAAGAACTGATGATCCAGAGGGCTGTGTTAAACTTCGCCATCTACTTTAGCATGGCTTCTAGAGCTTGATGCCCTTCCTAATGTCAGCCTCTTTTACAGGGTGTACTGGGAAGTTTTTTGTGGCACCAGCACTAGTGCTGTCACCAAGTACATGCTTGACAAGTTTCCTCATCTGAGTGGGCATGTTGTATTGAAGGAAGTGAAAATATGGTAGATTGATGGGAATAGGTGTCTTGCTGAAGAGGTAATTACATGGCTTCTCCTTCTGGAGAGAGAGAGAGAGAGAGAGAGAGAGTGTGTGTGTGTGTGTTTGATGGTGAGGGCATACTATCAAAATACAAGATAAATATGAGAGAGAATAGGGAGAGAGGAACAGAAAAGGTGGGTGGGCAGATGAGTTCACAAGAGTGAGAAAAGATTGTAACAAATGATTAGTGATGGGGATTGAGGTAGATACAGTGAATATCAGTTGGGAAGAGGGAAGGTGAAGAAGGAAAATAAATAAGGGTGGGTAAGGGAGGAGGAGGTAAATGAGGGACAGTAGTAGAAATACAATGCAAAGTGTAGTGGGGACAAATGGTATCATTTACAGCTCTTGAAGGAGTAAGGTAGCAGTTAGAAGATTAACTGAGAGATGGGTGTTAGAAAATGAGTCTTAATTTTTTTTTTAGGATTTAACACTTTCAAGGAATATGATTCCATTCTTTTTCATAATCCATGTTTTTTTTTTGAAACAGCTTGATAGACTGATTTGCATATATAATATATTCTTGGCATCCAGTTTAATTTATATACTGGTTTCAAATTTTGGCACAAGGCCATCAGTTTCAGGGAAGGGGTTAAGTCAATTACATCAGCCCCAGTGTTCAGTTGGTACTTATTTTATTGACTTTGGAAGGACGAAAGGCGAAGTCGACCTCAGCAGAATTTGAACTGCGAATGTAAAGACAGATGAAATGCTGCTATCCATTTTGTGTAGCATCCTGGGAATTCTGCCAGCTTGC
Organism: Octopus bimaculoides; assembly: GCF_046866305.1. Taxonomy (NCBI): domain Eukaryota; kingdom Metazoa; phylum Mollusca; class Cephalopoda; order Octopoda; family Octopodidae; genus Octopus; species Octopus bimaculoides. The sequence goes on along the minus strand of NC_142941.1, from coordinate 35,854,744 downwards.
CACCCTAGTTTAATTAATATATTATTGAGCGATATTTTGCTTCCATATTGTACGACTGAATTGGGTGCCAAGAATATGTTATTTGTGCAAATCAGTCTACACATGGTTTAAACCATTAGTAAATTTCAATTCTAACCAATAGTGGTTTGATAAGCAGTATCTCCATGGATAATTAAAGAAGTTACTCTATTATTGTTAAAACTCCAATACAGGATTGAAACAAAGTTGGCTAGTTCTGCTTTTTCTATCCATGGAAATATTGTATATAAAGCCAAGGTATTTACATTTTACCTCTGTTTAAACACTTACAGTAGGCAAATTGTTAACTTCAGTTCTCTGGATCTACTAGATTTGATATGTATATCAACAGATTGGTTGCTTGTTTCTTTGGTATTGATCAAATTATGTAAAAACTTCTGATGAGATCCTAATAAGCACTGAAAATTGATCAAGGCTCTTCAACAATTTTTCAATCTGTGAGGTAATAGGTAAATTTGACATGTTCATATGTCTACTATGTTGGTTTGCATATAGCATTGGCTAAAAATTATTGATATATTCTGCAGTACAGTATAGCATATATCATCATAATCATAATCATTTAACATTTATTTTCCATGCTGACCAGAAGGGTTGTATCATACTCCAGTGTCTGCTTTAGCATGAGTTCTACAACTAAATGCTCTTCCTCAAACCACACACACATGCAGTCACATGCAAGTACTTTCTTAAATATTTGAAAAATTCTAAACAAAGCATTTTTTTTTCTCCTTTCTGCATTCTGGGGCATGATAGGAAAAAAGGTGTTTTGATCCTCTGTTTTTGAAAATTGTTAGATAAAACAATGCAAACAGTCCAACTAACAACAACAACAACACAATAAAAACAACAACAATACTACTACTACTACTACTACTACTAATAATAATAATAATAATAATAGAACATACAACAATGATAAATGGATATATAAATAAGCGTAAATGTATAAAGGAAGAAAATGTTTATTCTCACATGGTTGACTGGATAAAAGAAAGAAAAAAATTACTTTCTATCTTTACAACCCTCAAAAAAGTAGATAATTCTTTCCTGTTGTGCATGTGCTATTATTATCATTGTTGTTGTTGTTAGTTTTATTGTGTGCTTCCCCCTACCACATTCCTTCACCATCTTTTGAAAATCCTGTGCACATTTAATGTTGTTATAGAATTACAAGTCCCCCCACTCCCCTGCACACAAAAAAAAATATTTTCTCACTCAACTTCTTTTTTTTTGTTATTAGCATTAACATGTCCTATACTCTGTTGTAATTTAAAAGAAAAAAAAAATATGTATTATCTTCCAATGAAGGATGTACAGCTTACCTTGAAACATGCTTTCTTCATCACAATATCTCTTTCTAGTTGCAAAAGTAGTGACTAGGTCTGTTTAATATCTCCATCTCTGAACATAAGTTGTTCAACCAACATCACCAACCCATACACAAAAAAAACCCCCCAGAAAGAAAACAAAATAAAACAAAATAAAACATAACTAAAGAAAAACCAGTAGTTATAATTTATGACAATATAATAGAAAGAAATGTAAGAAAACAGAAAAAAAATTATTATTATCGAAGTATATCCCCAAAGAAATTCTTTATATTTGAATCACTCCATATGTGAATTTCTCGTAGAGTTACTATCCAAATGGAAAGGTTACATTATGTATTCTTATAGCAATACTCATGTAGATATAAATCTTACTTAAGTTTTATATAGCATATGATATTTGATATATGTGTGTATATACATATATGTACGTATATATCCTTCATGATATAAATGCAATAGAGAAGGTACTCAATATGTAAAACAGAGTTAAACACAATAACAGTCAAAGTAGGTCTTCATGAAATGTTGAGAAAATGTTTTGGAAAGCAGCTATGTGCAACTTGGAGCCAACTATTAAGGAAAACTCAGCTCTTCTGCTGTTATCTTATCTTGTGTGTGTGTGTGTGTGTGTGTGTGTGTGTGTGTGTGTGTGTGTGTGTGTGAGTGTGTATACATATGCATACACATACACACACACATATAAGTGCTGATGTGGCTGTATGATTAAGAAGCTTACATCCCAATTATGTGCTTTCAGGTTCAGTCTCACTGCATGGTACCTTAGGCAATTCTCTTCTACTACAGCCCCAACTCAACGAACACCTTGTGACTGGATTTAAGTAAATGGAAACTGAAGGAAGCTTGTCATATCTATCTATCCATCCCTCTATCCATACAACCATCCATCCATCTATATATATATATATATATATATATGTATACACACACACACACACACACACACACACACACACACACACACACACATATATATATATATTGTCTGTCTATGAGTGTATTTGTCTCCTTGTCTTGATATTGTGTGATAGTTGTAAGTGAATGTCATTCATTTCCAATATTCTGAGGAAACATATCTGGCTATAGAGGACTACTACTTTACATGAAAACAGGTGAGGATTGACAACAGGAAAGGCATCCAGCTGTAGAAAATCTGCATCAATAAACTCCACCTGACCCATGCAGGCATGGAAAAGTGCATGTTAAAATGATGACGACGATACATACACATATAAAGGCATGTGTGCACGTGTGTGTGAGAGCAGAAGAATAAAGAATCTAAGGCAACTATTTGTGGTCTTCATAGACAAAGAGAAATTATTTTTGTTGCTAAGTTATAAAGATTTTTCAGTTCATATTGACCTTTGCAGTTTTCCCCAGTGCACTCCGTATACACGTGCATCCCATCTTTTAAACACATCTGGCCAGTCCAGTCCATTGACCAGATGTGTTCAAATATATAATGTTTATGCATCAGAGAACACAACATAATGTCATGCTTCAGAAAATACAAAGAACAACGCATTATCTTCACCCTTGACAAATCTCCCTTGGGATTAAATGAACATTTCTTCCCCTCTCACCTTCTCGGTACCACTCCCTCATGTGTCTGTAAGTAAGTGCACATGTGTGGGTGTGTATTGATTCTTTCTTGATGTAATGCTCTTTATGTATCTATGTGTATGAGTGTATATGAATGACTGTGGAATGCTTTTATCAGAATATATGTACTACATTCTTATATGAATATATGTATGTGTGTGTATGTATCTATATATATATATGTATATTCATGGAGTACTTTTTTGTTGATTCAATCTATATTGGATCTATAAACTATATATTATTATTATCATCATTATCACTATTATTTAACGCCCATTGTCACCATTTAACTTCTGTTTTCTATGCTGGCATGGGTTGGATGGTTTGAAAGGAGCTGGCAAGTCAGACTTTACTGTCTGTTTTGGCATGGTTTTTATGGCTGGATACTCTTCCCAATTCCAGCCACCTTACAGATTGACCTTGCTGCTTTTGTGTGGCAACAACACCTGTGAGGTCTGTTTTGGCATGGTTTTTATGGCTGTATGCCCTTCCTTATGCCATCTACCTTACAGAGTGGACTGCGTGCTTTTTGTGTGGGACCAACATTTGCAAGGTCTGTTTTGGCATGGATTTTATGACTGGATGCCCTTCTTTATGCCAACCACTTTACAATGTGGACTGCATGATTTGTGTATGGCACAAACACCTGTAAGGTTTGTTTTAGCATGGTTCTTATGGCTGGATGCTCTTCCTTACAAATGCCAACCACCCTACATAGTGGACTGGGTGCTTTTTGTGTGGTACTAGTAGTATCTGTAAGATCTGTTTTGGCATGGTTTTTATGGTTGGATGCCCTTCCATGTGCCAACCAATTTACTGAGTGGCCTGAGTGCTTTTTGTGTGATTAATCAAAAACTGGAATTTGTTTTAATATTCTGCAGTGACAATTGGAAATTAAAAAAAAAAATTAAAAAATGAACAAAATGTTGTGTCTGATTGGGAATGTAAATGAGTAGAGAGAAACTAACCAGATGCTGTTGGACTTAACTTCTCTCTCATTGAATATGACAACCAGGTTCTTAGGCTCCTTTAGTAGGGTTCAGCTCTTCTTTTGTATCTTTTAG
>NC_142941.1:35797339-35845184 GCF_046866305.1 Octopus bimaculoides | reverse complement strand
ATATATGTATATATATATATATATATATTTATATATATATATATATATATATATACATATATATATATATATATATATATGTATATATATATGTATGTCTGTCTGTATGGACACATACATATATATGCTATGGGCACATAAGAGGTGCAACAATATCAAAGTAAGGTTAACTAGAAAGATAGTTTTTGTGTGAAACAGATGCACAGGGGCATAAACATTGAAAATGTGCAGAAAACAGCTTCCATCACATGCCAGGGGGAAAAAACTAGAAGTAGTTGATAGCTGCTGTTACCTAGATGACCAAGTCAGTAGCAGGGATAGATGCTCTGAGAGTGTAACTGTTAGAATAAGAACAGCCTAGACAAAGTTCAGAAAGCTCCTACCTCTGCTGGTAACAAAGGGCCTCTTGCTCAGAGTGAAAGGCAGACTGCATAGCGCGGTGGTGTAAATAGCCATGCTACACGGCAGTGAAACATGTGCTGTGACTGCTGAGGACATGCATAGGCTTGAAAGAAATGAAGCTAGTATGCTTTGCTGGATGTGCAATGTCAGTGTGGATACACGTCAAATTGTAAGCGCCCTGAAACAAAAGTTGGATATATATGAAGCATCAAATGTGGTGTGCAAGAGAGATGACTGCACTGGTATGGTCATGCATTACATATGGATGAGATCAGCTGTGTGAAGAAGTGTCACACTCTAACAGTGGAGGGAACCTGTGGAAGAGGTAGACCCAGGAAGACCTGAGATGAGGTGGTGAAGCTTGAACATCGAATATTGGGCCTTACAGAGGCAATGGCAAGTGACCGAGGCCTTTGCAGATATGCTGTGCTTGAGAAGACCTGGCAAGCCAAGCGAGATCATATCCATGGTATTTTCCAGTGTCGCATAACCGGCCCATTTAAGAGTACCCTTCAATTGTTGAACAATATGTTTTGCTTGAGAAGACCTATTGAGTCAAGTGAAGTCGTTGTTGTGGCCGATGCCAGTAATGCTTGACTGGCACCTTTGCTGGTGGCGCATAAAAGGCACCATTCAAGCGTGGTTGATCCCAGTGCCTCCAGACTGGCTCCGATGCCAGTGGTACATGAAAAGCACCATATGAGCGTGGTTGATGCCAGTGCTGCCTGACTAGTTTCTGTGCCATTGGCACATAAAAAGCCCTATTCAAGCATAGTCAATGCTAGTGCCACCTGACTGGCCTCTTTCCAGTGGCACATAAAAAGCACTCACTACACTCATGGAGTGGTTGGCATTAGGATGGGCATCCGGCAGTAGAAATTTTGCCAGATCAGATTGGAGCCTGGAGCAGCCTCCTGGCTTGCCAGTCTTCATTTAAACCAACCATCCCATGCCACCATGGGTTTTATCGTAGTGTTTGATATATATATATATATATATATATATATATATATAGTCAATTTAAACATGAACAAGCAAGAAAAAACACGAAAAAACAACAACGCTAGGACGTGGAATAAGTACAGTGTTATTGGACGCTCAGGAAAGGAAAGAAAAGAAAGAGGATTTAATGTTTCGTTCGGAGATCTTTGTCAGAAATATAGGAAAAGTCCAAAGAAGGGAAAACAGAGAAAGAAAATCGCCAACGATGCACACGCGGTCACATATTAGAATAACCGGAAGGGAAAGGGTGGAGAAAAAGTTCTTATCAAAGACAGGAGAGTGCAAGAGAAGGAGATATGTGTGTGTGTAATGATAGCATGTGTGTGTGTGTGTGTGTGTGTGTGTGTGTGTAGTTGTGGCTGTCTATGTATGTGTGTGGTTGGACATAGTATCCTTTAAGGTCATAGGAAGAACTTTTAGTAATAATTTTGGTAGGAGTGACTGCCTATTATGTGTCTACCTACACATGTGCCTAGGAGAATGATCAGTAGAAAGGTACTGGTAGTTTGAAGTATGTGTGTGTGTATGTATATATGTTGTGTGTCTGTGTTTTGTTTCCAGTGTGTGTGTGTGTGTTTGTAAACCTACGCTCATGCAGACATATATAAATAAACATATATGTAAACATATGTCTGCAGGCAGGCATATATATATATATATATATATATATATATATATATATATATATATAAACATATGCATACAAACAAATAAACATATTTTTAGATTAGAAGCAATAGAATTATGGATAAACTAATTCCCACTTAAAATTTAACTACTCTTAATCCTAATCAATGAGGGAAATTTGTATTGAGACAAGTCATGTCAAAATTAACCATGACATTCTGATAATTAAAAAAAAGTGAGATAGTGACAACCAAGTTCTATTACAAGGACATAGAAACACACCAATATTTAGATTTTAGATCTCGTCACCCATCCTACATTAAAAGGAACATCCCATTCAATATGGCAAAATGTATACGTTCAAAATATATTAAAGAGTTATATATACACACACAGATATCTATGTAATAGGTATATATTTATATAATATGTATATATATATATATATATATATATATATATATATATATATATATATATATATATATATATATATATATATATATATATATATATAAATATTTATATATATATATATATATATATATATATATATAAATATTTATATATAATATATATATATATATATATATATATATATATATAAATATTTATATATATATATATATATATATATATATATATATATATGAATATTTATATATATATATATGAATATTTATATATATATATATGAATATTTATATATATATATATATATATATATATATATATATATATATATATATATATATCTATATATATATATAAATATTTATATATATATATATATATATATATAAATATTTATATATATATATATATATATATATATATATATATATATATATATATATATATATATATATATATGAATATTTATATATATATATATATATATATATATATATATATATATATAATATTAATTTGATTAATATCAATTTAAAACCAGTGGCCTAGCATATTGAAAAATCTGAAGATTCAAAAAAATTATATTACATACATATAAGAGGGATGACCACTAAGTGGACAAACCTTATGCTAGATGTAGACCCCATATGGTCTGACCACTAAGAAAAGATTGTTCTCAAGAAAATTCAGCAAATGCCAAAACGTAAGCGAGCAAGACAAATGTCTTGCTCTCTCATGTTGTGGCGTTTGCTGAATTATCTTGAGAACAATCTTTTCTTAGTGGTCAGACCATATGGGATCTACATCTAGCATAAGGGATGTCCACTTAGTGGTCATCCCTCTTATATGTATATATATATATATATATATATATATATATATATATATATATATATACATACATATATATACATTTTAGTTGTTTCAGTCTTTTGACTACAGTCATACTTGAACACCACCTTTAGTCGAACAAATCAACTCCAGGACTTATCCTTTGTAAGCCTAGTACTTATTCTATCAGTACTTTTGCTGAACCGCTAAGTTACGGGGAGGTAAACACTCCAACATCAGTTGTCAAGCGATGATGAGGAGACAAACACAGATACACAGACACACAAATACACACACACATGCATATACATATGATGGGCTTCTTTCAGTTTTCGTTTACCAAATCCACTCACAAGGCTTTGGTCGGCCTGAGGCTATAGTAGAAGACATGTGCCCAAGATGCCATGCAGCGGGACTATGCGGTTGGGAAGCAAGCTTCTTACCACACAGCCACTCCTGCACCTATATGTACACATAAAACATATATATAGAGTACATATATAAAACGTATATATTTGTATATCATGATATATGTGTATGTGTTTATATATATATATGTGTGTGTGTTATATTTTTTCTAATGTACATATACATTAGAAAAGCTCTTATGTGCAATGAATTATATACAACCATCTATCTATGATAAAATTCATAATATTTCGAGTATTAATTATATACCATTTTTAATGTGAATTCATTTTAATGTAGTTCTCTGATATTAAATTATATATCATTTCTGCATTAATTACATGCTGGTCCCTTTTTGAAGCCCTTGGAAGGAGACCCTTATTAATTTATAAATGTTCATTATTTTTAATGTTGCCGTCATCCCTTCACATCTGCAAATAACTGTATGTGCACTCATTATTAATTATACATCTTACCTCTCACCACCTAATACTTTATTGATTATATAATAACTCTATATTAATTATGTAAAAAAAAATCTCAATTTAGAATATATTATTGAAACTATAAAAATATAAATGAAATGACAAAATTTCTTTGTGGGAATATATTGGGAATATTACAGCTTATGATTAACTTGGTGTCTGGTAGTAATAGTTGGAGCATTAGTGGTAATGGTGAGTTCCTTGATGTTGGTGAGTTGTGCAGGCACTACAGTGTTTTATTTCTGTTTTTTTTTTTAATTCCTGGCTTAGTCAGAGAAGGAAGAAGGGCAGTATCCATGAACCCTTTTGTCGGGTTTCTGAGACTGGAAGTTATGTTAGGGCATTCTGACCCACAACAGCATTTGTTTGTTAACCTTGAACATCAATATCTGTGATTCCCAGGCTATTGTAGCATAGCTCAGTGTAACCCCACCCCCACTTTCACTGAATGGCATTTTGCAAATGATTCTCATGCCAAGTTTCCAAGAGACATTAAAGAAATAATAATGATAATAATAATGATAATAATGATAATAATAATAATAATGATAATAATAATGATGATAATATTAATAATGGTTTCAAATTTTGGCACAAGGCCAGCAAATTCGAGGGAAGTGATAAGTTGCTAACATCAGCCCCAGTGTACAACTGGTACTTATTTTATTGACCCTGCAAAGATGAAAGGCAAAGTTGACCTCAGTGGAATTTGAACTCAGAATGTAAAGCTAGATGAAATGCTGCTAAGCATTTTGCTCAACACGCTAACAATTCTGCAAACCCACCACCTTAATAATCATACTACTACTACTACTACTACTACTACTACTACTACTACTACTAATAATAATAATAATAATGTTTTCTTTATTAATCCCTATTCACAAAATATATGTACAGGACTACAATGTGGGGTTATATAAAAGCATGTAAGATTTTTTTAAAAAGCAGTAACAATATAAAATTGTAACAATGAATGATTCCCCCAAAAAGTGGGAGACTTCCTAGGGCTGTTCATGGAGACTCCACAAAATCACAGTCACTTTGACCACTAGGGAAGTATCCTCTTCACATCATCCTTCGCATCATGCTTAGAGTAGACCCATTCACTTGGACTATTGTCGCAACATTCACCCACCTTTTAAAACAATTACAAAGAGGCAGCACTTTCCTCTCCACTCTCACTTTCCTTAATAATAATAATAATAATAATAATGATAGTAATGATTTCATTTATTCACCACAAGGGCAAGGGATGAGGGGCAATACAAAGACAGACATAAAGTGTGGGAGTTTGCATATAATGAGATGATAAAAAGAAAAATTGGAAAGAAAGAAAGAAATTAAGTATACACAGTATACACTAAAAGAGAAGGGACATATGCATAGCATACAAAGGTTAAAAGAAAAATAGGGCCAGGAGGATGATAGAGGTGTGGCTCTCCTGATACAGGAAGGCCTCTAGGGATAAGTGAGGAACCCCACTGTCTGAGATTTCCCTGAAACCCCAGGAGTAAGTGCCCTCTCCAATTCCTTCTCTCTGACTCACCGTTCTACACTTAGAGAGGTACCGTCTATTCTTGCCATTTTCGCAACTTTCACCCACTTTTCAGTAAACTCACTTCAGGACAGCACTTCCATCTCCACTCCTCTCAGTTTCCTTTGCAAGTGAAATTTGAAGTCAATGAGAGCTCTACCAAAGAGGAATGTATCTGTCCTCATGCCTTTCAGCCTGAATAATGGTTTCAAATTTTGGCACAAGGCCAGCAATTTCAGGGTAGGGACTAAGTTGGTTACATTGACCACAGTGCTCAAGTGGTATTTATTTTATTGATACCAAAAGAATGAAAAATAAAGTTGGCTTTGACAGAATTTGAACTCAGAACATAAAGATGAATGAAACGTCACTAAGCACTTTGCCAGGTGTGCTGATGATTTTGCCAGGTGTGCTGATGATTCTGCCAGGTGTGCTGATGATTCTGCCAGCTCGCCACCTTAAAGATTTCAGGCCCTGTGCCTACAACTGGAAGGATTATGTTTATTATTATTATTATTATTATTATTATTAGTAGTAGTAGTAGTAGTAGTATTGGGAAGGCAGTGAACTGGCAAACTCTTTAGTGCACTGGGCAAAATAGTTAGTGGCCTTTCATCTGTCTTTACATTCTGAGTTCAAACTCCACCAAGGTCGACTTTTCTTTCATCCTTTCAGTGTCGATAAATTAAGTACCAGTGAATTACTGGGGGTCAATGTAATTGATTGGTTCCCTCCTCACAAAATTTCAGGCCTTGTACCTTTAGTACAAGGGATTATTATTATTATTATTATTATTATTATTATTATTATTATTATTATTATTATTGGTAGTGGGTTGATGGAATTGTTTGAGCTTTGGACAAAATAATCTTGCAGCATTTTCAGTTTGAACCCTGCTGTGGCTAGCTTTGTCTTTCATCTATCTAGGATCAATAAACTACAAGTCAAATACTGCGATTGATATAATCAACTAACCTCTCTTCCCCTTGAAACTGGTTGTCCTTGTACCAAAATCAAAGACTGTTAACGGTGGGAAGCTGGCAGAATTGTTAGCACATTAGGAACAGTGTCTTGCAAGATTTGTTCTAGATAAGCTCCAGCCCTTGAAACTTTTGACCATGTGCCTAAATCAGAAACCATGCATGTATGTACATATATATATATATATATGTATATATATAAAATTTAAATAATAAGGGTGATAAATTGGATATCAATTTAATTAACACCAATTTAAAACCAGTGGCCTAGCATAAAGAAAATTCTGAAAATTCATATAAATTATGTTGCATACATATTAGAAGGGATGACCACTAAGTGGACATCCATTATACTCGAAATAGACCATATATGGTCAAACCACAAAAGAAAAGAATGTTCTCTAGGGAAATTCAGTGCACACCAGAACATGAACGGGCAAGACAAATGAAAATATACAACCCCCCCCCCCAAAAAAAACCGAATTAATCATAGACCAGTTTTCACACATTAATGGATTAATGTAATATTTTACTTACATAACCCATCCGAGGCTCAATAATCTATTTCTAGTATAATGGATGTCCACTTAGTGGTCATTCCTTCTCATATGTATATATATATATATATATATATATATATATATATACACACCTTCAAATACACTCACAGCAATGGGGAAATGATATTCTTAAGGTTAACATTATATTTTTCCTTTTATGACTACTTCTATGGCCTTTAGATAATTCATTTCTTGATTAAATTAAATATGGTTAATTTCATTGACAAGAATCTGTGCTCTTGAGATATCATGATAGAAAATTGGTTGGGTAAAAGAAAAAAGTTACAGTAAGCTATATGTATTCAAAAATGGTTGAGTAATCCATTAGTGCAACTTATAAGTAACATAGTTTCCTTGTTTCTTTACTGTTTTTGTTTTAATTACACTTAGATAATAAACATCAATGAGAGGAATCTAATTCTGTCAAGTCATATCCAAATTAGTGAATTGGAGAAGAACTTATTGTACCAAAGCTGGTCAAGTTTGAATTAAAATAAGACACATATTTAAAGTCTCTAAACCATAATATCTCTATTCCCTCTGGCAATGGCCATAAATATAAAAGTCTTGGTAATCAGATGAGGTTGCAATAGAATAGGTGTCCCCACTCTGTTTTTTCCTTTCATGTTAGTCTACATGGGTACATGCCTCAAAGCTCTACATGGCCAGTGAATTCTCAAAGTGCTGCTGCAACTGTCAACTTGCCAGTCTACATCTGAGTGCTCTAGTTGCCATTGCCTTAGTTACCCTTCATGTAGCACAATACCTCAGCTTTTGTTTTTTTACAAAACATTGTCTAATTACTCATAATTGAAAGGTCTCGATGAAACAAATCTAATTCTGTAAACCAAGTTAAAATTTGTGAAGTAAAAGCAACTCATAGAGCAAAAAGCTTTCAAACTGGAAAGGGAGTTACACCTGATATCACCTTTAAATCATCATATCTTAGTTGTTTTAGAAAAACTAGGGTACTTAGGCTTACTTAAAAGATATAAGTGAAAGGGATCCAGTGCTGAAAATAGCATCAAAATTGATTTATGGGGCAAAAATGTGATCAAATTAGTGGGTGATCATTAATAAACTTTTTGACATTGAAATCTTTGTAAATAAACTTAAAAACTGCAGAGGGCTAACATTGCTTGGGTTCCCAAATTTTTACTGGTTTTGGTTCAGTCTAGTTTGGTTCCACCTCGATGTGAGCAGGGTGAAGATTTATTTGGAGGGTAGCATTGCACATGTTGAAACTTTTCGCATTCTTGAAAGATTTCCAATGCATTGATGATTTAAAAAAAATATATATTGAAAGTCTTTATATTTAATATATCATGTGTAGAAATATCAGATTTTTAAGTGCAATTTTTAAGTGCAAAAAATAGTGATTTTAGGTGCAAGTTTAAGTGCAAAAGATATTATCATTTCTCATTCAAATTTAATGAAAATGCCAAGATTCATTGAGAGTAAGTTTATTCTTAGATTTAATGTATAAATATATCAGTTGAAGCTCATTATATTGTACATTTCATTGTTGTTTTCAAAATAGGATTTATTTTTTAATTGTTAGGCTTAGAATTGTATTTTTTTTTTCTCATCCCAAATAGTAAAAATTAATCAATACAAATAATTAATAATTAAAATAATAGATACAAGAAATTAGCACCAAATTTAGGACTCTGAATTATATTAGGAAAAAATTTATGAAATATATTAGAATTTAATAAATTAATGGATTTGGCATTAAAAATTTATCATTGCCAAATTCATAACATGAAAAAAATATTTCTTATTTTTATTTTAAGTGATTTTAAAAACGATCATTTGCATCTGAATATCAATGGAGCAAAAAAAACTTCAAGATATTTTAAAAACATATTAAAACGTTTTATAAATGTTTTTTGGTTTTAGTAATTTCATCATCATCTAACATTTACTTTTTCATGCTTGTATAAGTCAGACAGAATGTATTAAGGCAAATTTTCTATGGCTGGATGCTCTTCCTGTGGCTAATTCTCACTTGTTTCAAAGCAAGCTAATATTTCCCATAGTCAGACATGTTTTTCATGGAAGACTGGGAATCAGCAACATTGCATCTATGATGGTGATACTCATCTACAAAGATCTTGTGACATCAAGACAAGGGTGCACACACTCACATAAACACATGCACATGCACACATGCATGCACACACACACAAAACACACACAATGCACACAACACACACACGCGTGCACACACACACACACAAATATATGATAGACTTCTTTCAGTTTCTGCCTACCAAATCCACTCACAATGCTTTGGTTATCCCAGGGCTATAGCAGAAGACACTTGCCCAAGGTGCCATATAGAATGGGACTGACCCACATACTACATGGTTGTGAAGCAAGCTTCTTAACCTCACAGCCATGCCTGCACCTATTTTGTTCTTTAAATCATCATCATCATCATTATTTAACGTCTGCTTTCCATGCTGGCATGGGTTGGACGATTTGACATGGAGCTGTTTACTGTCATTGCTCTGCTTGTTTTTCTGTCATTCTCCTTCTAATCATTATATTTGGCAGTGGCAAAGAAAGCAATGGATTGAGCAAAGAGAGATGCCAGTTGCAAGATTTTACATGACATCTTCCAAGTGTCATCAAGCTGACCATCTGATATTTGGTCTGTGATGATGATGTTGAATACATTTCGGGCCTATTCTGTCTAGAGATGCATGGTTAACTCCCAGTATTTCCAGGGGATGTGAACATGATATTTCACCTATAGCCTCAAACTGGTTGACTCACACTTGCTGTACTACTTTCTACCAGACACCATTCAATTTATTCTCTGCTGCTTTAATGACACCCCCACCCCACACACACACTTCATCTTGGGCTCCCCTCATTTACTTTTATGCAGCTTATAAAATTTACTTTTTAACTATAATTTAAACTGTTTGAAAACAATATTTTTTTTTATACTATTATATTTCTGTGTTTTATCTCATTAACATGTTGTTTTTTTTACTGTATTGATATTAATTAAGCCTAAGATGGTGAGCTGGCAGAATCATTGGCATGCTGGGTAAAATTCTTAGTGGCATTTCATCTGCCTCTACATTCTGAGTACAAATTCTGCTAAGGTTGATTTTGTCTTTTGTCCTTTCGGGGTCAATAAAATAAGTACTGCTCATGTACTGGAGTCGATGTAATTGACTTTCCCCTCCCCCAAAATTGCTGGCCTTGTGCCAAAATTTGTAACCAATATTAATTAAGCCTGAAAAAGTACAGGACATGAAGTGGAAGCTTACAAATACTGCAGCTTAAGATGAGATTTGAATATAGATAATATGTTTTTTGGGGGAGAGTTTTGGGTGGAAAAGAAGAGGGAAAAGATTAAAGATAAGTCTAGGGTGCCCTTGGGTAGCATGTTTGTAATATAGCTAAATTGAAAGGCTATTTTCTTTCCAACATGGCAACCTCTGCTGTGCATGTTTAATCGTTTATTCTGAATCTGTGTAAGATAACTTAAATCATACGCAATTTAGAGAAGAGAGCTTTGTTGGTCACACTTTATAGAAGTTATGAGCGTTGTGGGCGAAGAGTTTCTGGATATCAAGAGCTCAAGAGTATAGAATTTCTAGAGCTCCATGGGCATAGCTTCCAAACCTTTTGTTTCTAGTGGGGATAAATTATCATTTCCTAATGGCCAGTGGTTAGGGCAGCGGACTCACGGTCGGAGGATCGCGGTTTTGATTCCCAGACCAGGCGTTGTGTGTGTTTATTGAGCAAAAACACCTAATGCTCCACGAGGCTCCGACAGGGGGTGGTGACGACCCCTGTTGTACTCTTTCACCACAACTTTCTCTCTCTCTTTCTTCCTATTTCTTGAGTAACGCTGCGATGGACTGGCATCCCGTCCAGCTGGGGTGGGGAACACATACGCCATAGAAACCGGGAAACTGAGCCTATGAGCCTGGCTAGGCTTTAAAAGGGCGCATAAATGGGAGACACCATTCTAAAACCACCATACCTTTTATCTCACCATTTCTGAGCTGACGGGATACTATTACCTATTTAACTGTTACCAGACAACTTAATGTACCTGCCTCTCCTTCCTGGATAAGCTCATTTTCCTGTATGCTTAAATATCAACTCTGCTATGATTAAGAAAATAGGAGAGGCAGGTAACTTTACCATTTTATTATTTACTTGCACCAGTGATTCAATTATGACCATACTGGGGCACTGCCTTGAATGGGGTCATTTGAACAAATCAACCTCAGTACTTATTTTTTGTTTTTTATATTTTGGTACTTATCCTACTCTTTTTACTCTTTTACTTGTTTCAGTCATTTGACTGTGGCCATGCTGGAGCACTGCCTTTAGTCGAGCAAATTGACCCCAGGACTTATTCTTTGTAAGTCTAGTACTTATTCTATCGGTCTCTTTTGCCGAAACGCTAAGTTACGGGGACCTAAACACACCAGCATTGGTTGTTAAGCAATGTTAGGGGGACAAACACAGACACACAAACATACACACGCACATATATATATATACATATATACGATGGGATTCTTTCAGTTTCCGTCTACCAAATCCACTCAGAAGGCTTTGGTCGGCCCGGGGCTATAGTAGAAGACACTTGCCCAAGGTGCCACGCAGTGGGACTGAACCCGGAACCATGTGGTTCGTAAGCAAGCTACTTACTACACAGCCACTCCTACGACTCAGTCTTTTTTGATGAACTCTTGAGTAAAGTTATGGAACATAAACAAACCAATACTACTGTTAAATATGGGGGTGGTGGAAACACAAGAACATATTCAGACACACGCACAAACACAATCACACCCATCCACACGTATATAACAAGCTTTCACACATTTTCTATCTACCGAATTCCTTGGTTGCCCTGGAGCTATAGCAGAAGACACTAGCCCAAAACATTTGAACAACAGTCATTACATTGTCATATTTTATTTTAGATGGACTAAATGTAGGAAGTTCCATTGAGATGCAGGCATGGTTGTATGGTTCAGTAGCATGGTTGTATGGTTCCATATTCAGTCCTACTGTATGGCATCTTTAGCACATGTCTTCTCCTATCGCTCTAGTCTGACCAATGCTTTGTGAGTGAATTTGGTAGATAGAAACTGTGTGGAAGCCTTTTGTGTATGTGTGTGTGTGTATTCTTTTATTCTTTTACTTGCTCAAGTCACTCGACTGTTTAACTGCAGCCATGCTGGAGCACTGCCTTGAAGGGTTTTAGCTGAACAAATCGACCCCAGGATTTATTTTTTAAGCCTAGTACTTATTCTAGCAGTCTCTTTTTCCAAGCCGCTAAGTTACTGGAACATAAACACACCAACACTGGTTGTCAAGCAGTGATGGGTGAACAAATAGAGACACAAAGACTCACACACACATACACACGCACACACACACTTTAATATATATATATATATATATATATATACACACACACATATCTCTCTCTCTCTCTCTCTCTCTCTCTCTCTCTCTCTATATATATATATATATATATATATATATATATATATATATATATACGATGGGCTTCTTTCAGTTTCTGTCTACCAATTTCCACTCACAAGGCTTTGGTTGACCTGAGGCTATAGTAGAAGACACTTGCCCAAGGTGTCACACAGTGGGAGGGAGTAAACTTGGAATCATGTGGTTGGGAAGCAAGCTGCTTACCACACAGTCACACCTGTGCCACATGTATATGTCTTTGTATTTATGCCACCTAATACCAGACAACCAATATTGGATTGTTTATATCCCTTTAACTTAGTGGTTCAGCAAAAGAGATCAATAAAATAAGTACCAGTAGAAAAAGATTGGATTTGACTTGTTCAGCTAAACCATTCGAGGTGGTGCCCCAGCATGGCCATAGTCCAACGACTGAAACAAGTAAGATAAAAGATATCTGCACCCACTTCGTGTGTGTTTGTGTGTGTGTATGTGTGTGTGTGTGTGTGTGTGTGTGTGTGTGTGTGTGTGCGCGTGTGTTTGTGCATGTATATTTGAAAGGTTGTGTCTATGTTTAAGCTTATAGTCTTAAAACATCTGTTATTTTTTCCCCCTTTATGCTTCAGTAACTTAGCAGTTTCATAGCAAAAATCAATAAAACAATATACCAGTCAGAAATAAGTGCTGGGGTTGATATATATGATCAAGTAACTTTTGAAAACAGTACCCCAACATAGTGACAATACAAGGACTCTTGTTCAAATGTTCTACTATGTCTTACTAAGTGACACCATGTTGCTGAATCTGTTTGAGAATATTTCCTTAAGGATAAATCTGTGGAATACTCAGCCACTTTTTATGTTAATTCAATGAATAGGTTGTTCAGTTGATTGAATAATTGGATGCTTACATATTAAAACTGACAGGAGTGTTTGTGTGTGTGCATGTGTGTGTATGTGTGTGTGGTGTACATCTATTTGTCTGTCTGTCTATCTGCCTGTCTGTCTTTCCATACATATATGCATTCAAGTGTGTGTGTGTGTGTGTGTGTGTGTGTGTGTATACATGTATGTGTTAGTGTATAAACATAATATACACCTCTACTAAGACTATACCACCTTATTTTCTTCCATTGTGTTATGTGTTACCAATTTATTTGCAATATCCCAGATACCTTTATTGATATTGCTGCATTGCTCACTATGTTTAATCATGTATTGATCACTCATTAATCACAATCTGAAGCTGCTCTTGATTATATACCATTTTCCACTTATCAAGCGTCAAGCTCTATACACTCAGATCGATATTTTTAATTGCACAGTTCCCTAAAACCATTGAGATAAATCAATAAGGTCATTGCATTATCTTTGAAACACAGCCTACTTCTGGAAGAAATCTTATCCCTTTTTTTCTTCCCCCCTCCTACCACCACTACCACCACCACTATGTATTAAATATTAGCTTGTTCTTTCTTGTTGAATTTCTTTGTTATTATTTAATTTAAAAAAAAAAATTCACACATACTTACGTGCATA
Organism: Octopus bimaculoides; assembly: GCF_046866305.1. Taxonomy (NCBI): domain Eukaryota; kingdom Metazoa; phylum Mollusca; class Cephalopoda; order Octopoda; family Octopodidae; genus Octopus; species Octopus bimaculoides. Next base: position 35,830,922 of record NC_142941.1, on the reverse strand, counting down.
TGAACTCATACTTGTACTTCAACATGCAAGCACATGCATACATTGCCTCGAATGTTAATTTTCAGCGTTGGAATAAGAGAAGAGATTGGTAAAAAAAAGCACAAAACAAACTTGCTATCTTCAATTTGGTTTCTGTAGTCATGGATGTTGCACAATGACTGAAAGAGTGCAGTTAATATGAGTAGCTAAAATGGGGTTCATCTGATGGATCTTTGGAATAACGTTCCTTGACAGGGTATGTAAGCTCAGAGATCTGGGAATCTCCCCTTGTCAAGCCACTACTTCTATGCATTGAGTGGTCACAACTTTGGTACTATGGACTAGTGATTAGAAAATCACAGGAAAAAATCACAAGAGAGATTTTTCTAGCCAAGCCAACTGGCAGGAGATAGAGGTAGACCAAGAATGAAATGGTCTCATTCTTAGTCTACCTCTCAGTCTAAAATGTAATAATAGTTGTTTCTGATAGGACCCTATGGAGGAGGTGTCTTAGAAATCTACTTCTACAGTTCTCCTAGGAACAGTGGACAGAGAAAATGGATGAATCTATAAAATAAGGGAGTAAAGTAATTTATTTTAGTTGAAAGAAGGGCTTTTGATGATTGAAACAATAAAAGCTTCACAACTGCTTACTATCAAGTTTTTCCTGATAAAGCAAACCGTTCTAGTGGAGATGCGTGGTTTAGTGTTTTGCTACTGATTGTAAGATTGTGGTTTCGATTCCTAGACTGAATGACACATTGTGTTCTTGAGCAAATCATTTCATTTCACATTGCCCCAGTCCACTAAGTTGGCAAAAATGAATAATCCTGTGATGGACTGGTGTCCCGTCCAGGTGGGGAATATATATGTCATGGAAACTAGGAAACTGGTCCGTATGAATCAGTAGGACTTGAGAAAGTAACTGTACCTTTAAGCAAACTGTCTTATAATCAATCAAAGATGACCTGTCTATGAGCATCTCTTATTTTTATTTACCTAACACTACATTGTCCAAAGTGTCTTCTCTTTCTTTTTAAAAGTGAGGAAAATTTGGTTCCCTTCTTGTGAGCTAAGAGAAAAAGTTCCCTAACTGGTTCCAGAAAAAGCAACATTTATTCTTATGGGGTTCAAATAGTGATTATGAAAGTTCCTGACGAAATGTTGCACAAAATGGAAAGTCATCATCATCATCATCATCATCATCATCATCATCATCATTTAACATCTGTTGTCCATGCTGGCATAGGTTGGACTATTTGACTGGCTTGGCACGCTGGAAGGCTGCACCAGACTCCAGTCTGATTTGGCATGGTTTTCTACGGCTGGATGCCTTTTCTAATGCCAACCACTCTGAGAGTATAAAGGGTGCTTTTATGTAACACCAGTATCTGCTATGACTGTAATTTTGCTTGACTTGATGGGTCTTCTTCTCAAGCATGGCATAATGCCAGAGGTTTTGGTCATTGCCTTTGTGAGGACCAACACTTGAAAGGAGCTCAGTCACTTTGCCTCTGTGAGGCCCAACGTTCAAACGGTGTTCTTTACATGCCACCAGCACAGGTGCATTTGGCTTTATGGGTTCTCTCAAGCACAGCACACTGCCAAAGGGCTCAGTCACCAGTCACTGCCTCTGTGATGCTCAAATTTTGAAGATCATGCTTCACCACCTCGTCCCATGTCTTCCTGCGTCTACCTCTACCACAGGTTCTCTCTGCAGTTAGAGATCGGCACTTCTTTACACAACTGTCCTCATCTATACGCATCACATGACCATATCATGCAGTCATCTCTCTTGCACACCACATCTGATTCCTCTTACGCCTAACTTTTCACTCAAGATGCTTACATTGTCAAACATGTACACTAACACTGCACATCCAGCAAAGCATAATGGCTTCATTTCTTACAAACCTACACATGTCCTCAGCTGTCATAGCCCATGTTTCACTGCCATCCAGCATAGCTGTTTGCACACAGGCATCAAACAATCTGCCTTTCACTCTGAACTTCACCCATCCGAATCTTATTCTCACTGCTATGCTCTTGGAGCATCCACCTCCACTACCAACTTGGTCACCTAGATAACAGAAGTTATTTACTACCTCCAGCTTGCACCCCTGGCAGTTAATGGAGTCTATTTTCTGCACATTTTCAGCGTTTACTGTGCCTGTGCACCTTCCACCAGTGAGACTTTATTTGAAAGATGAAAACTGAAGTTGACTGTGGCAGGAATTGAATTCTGAACATGAAGGTTCATAACTATGTATCATGAGGTATATAATCTGACACTTTACTGATTCTGTCAATTCACCACCCTGTCCATTTCTTAACATACCTTTATCAGTAAAGTGGTGGCTGGCAGAATTGTTAGCATGCTGGACAAAATGCTTCATGGTATTTCATCTATTTCTACTTTCTGAGTTCAAATTCTACTGAGGTCAACTTTGCCTTTCATCCTTTTAGAGTTGATAAAATAAGTACAAGTTGATCACTGGAATCACTGAAACCAACTTGCTGGCATTGTGCCAAAATTTGAAACCAGTATGTCTTTATTAGTGTTTAAGAATCAAAAATTAAATGCTTTGTGGTATGTGGTAATTGATAATATCTCCTTATGCTCTATTATTAGATTCTACACCTGTTGGGTTTTGTATTTACCTTTCTGTGATGTTGAAACAATAAGTACTTATAACAAACTGATAAGGTGATAAAGTGGCAGAATCACTGGAAAAGTGCACAAATGCCTTGTATTTGTCCTTGCTCTTTACTCTTTGACTTCAAATTCTGCTGATGTTATCTTTGCTTTTCCTCTTTCTGCCCTTGATGGAACAAAGTGCCAATCCAAGGAAGTACTTATTTTACTAAAGCCCTGTGTTATCCTGTGTGTCATAGACCATGGCTAACTTTTCTCCACTGTTTACTCTGGGCTGTTGTTTTCTGCTTCTCTCCTGTTGGATCCCTGCTTTATCATTGCAACTTTCTTTTGTATTTTGCTGCCCTGTGTCATATGTTTCAATGAAGGACGGTTTTCTTCTCTCAGGTCTTGTTGGCTTTCAATTGTCATTGATGCTTCGCTAGCTTTTCTTTTTTGCCAGTAGGTGTATTGACCCTATACAAACCCCTTTTTACCTCTTGGAAGAGGTGGTCCATATTAGTTGATCCTTTACCGTTGGCCTTTCTGGCATGGGAAAGTCCTACCAGGAACTTACATCCCACCGGTATAGCTCTGATGGTCATTGAGGCACATGAGTCACTGTACCACAGCAAACACTGGACATGGTCGGTGTCTAGGGTGATGGATTGCTTGAATTGTTTGGCTTTTTGACAAGTCTGTAATATTTATTACAGCACTCTCTTGATGTTCTGAGTTAAAATCCTGCTGAGGTCAAATTTTTCCATCCCTCCAAAGTCAATAGAATAAAGTTGTTATCCAAACTGGTGAATTGGCATGGCAGATACAGTAGAGCCTTGGACAAAATACATTGTTGTATTGTTCAGGCTCTGTGTATTGTGAATACTTAGGAGTATGTGTGTATGTATGCATGTGTGTGTGTATATATATATATATATATATATATATATATATATATATATATATATATATAAAACATTGTCTGGTTTAAAAAGCCACAACAGACGCCATGAAAGGGCTAAAGTGTAGGTACAGGAGGTGGTCAAACTCTGTGTAAGGAGTAGACAACCGCCATATATATATATATATTATGTACATACACATACCTCTACTAAAGTTACACCACCTTATTTTCTTCCTTTGTGTTCAATTTATTTGAAATATCACAGACACCTTTATTGACATTGCTGCATTGCTCGCTCTGCTTAATCATATATTGACCACTCATTCATCACAATCTGAAGCAACTCTTGACTATGTACCATGTTTACACTTTACAAGCATCACGCTCAATACTCTTTGACCATGTCTGTACAGGGCTAATAAAAACAACAAAATATAAAATGTCTGAGAGAAGACTACAAAGAAAACTACCATTGTATTTTCCCAGGGTCATAATTTAATTTCACAAGGTATATTATCTGATAATCTACTGATTCTACCAATCTACTACACTGCCTATATTCTCATACTAATATGTCTATGTTAATCATTAAGAGCCACAGATCAATTGCTTTGTAATACATGATTATGTCCCTTTATGCTCTATTATTAAATTCCATGAATAGTAATTGTCAAGTAAGTCACCAGGGGGCAGCCTGTGAGCTCAGAAAGAAGAATGTACTGATATCTGTACAATTGATTATCAGTTCTTCCTGAAACCTTGTGCCCTTGTGTCAAAGTTATATGTCAATGTTGAAGATATCCTTAAAGTAATCCTGTACTGTATTGATGTTCTAGGTATGACTCTAAATACATCTGGTAGAGGAGCCGTGGTTCAGGTGTTTCAATATGTTGGAGAATGTGAAACCAATGCTTAGCCACTATTGTTTACAAGTCTGCTCTGACCCAGAGCAGTAACACCTAGGGTCCCTGTTATGAGTTAATAATTAGCATATCATGAAGCCACCTCCTACAAAAGGTCACTCCCAGACTCCCCCAATGGACCCTGAAAAGATGAGGCCCCTTAGCACTTTAGGTGCTTATCTAAAGGAAGGTAACTCCATTGAAATCTTGCATCCTAGAAACTTCTGGGCTTGTGGCACTTGTTGCACCAGATCAATACAAGTTTAAAGGATGAAAGAGTGGGACAAGTACTGCACAAACCTTTCCCACTATAATAATAATATTCATCATACTGGTTGCTCAGCAAACCACGTTACCAGCACCAACACCATAACACATTTTTCATAAGTCCAGAGGTGAGTAGGAAAAAACCCCAGAAGTGATTGGCAGAGGATACTACCACAAGTCCTCAGCTTTGGCCTTGCACACAGGCAACCATAGGATGATAATCATTTCCCACAATCTGACTCTGTGCAGTTGTGTCTTGATGAAACTTCTAGTGAAACAATGAGAGTGTCTATTAATACAGTATTGATGTGGCTCTTTAATTAGTTCAAAGCTGTATTGAGCATATTGATACGTTCCTTACAGTAGTCCTCCTCACTACTGATGCAGCTCTTAACACTTAACATGCTGCTGAAAGAGTTATTATTCAAACAAACAAAACAGTTTTACAATTCACCTGCCTCCTCATCACCAAGCCTTTTTTACAAATGATGGACATATGAAAACTGTCTTTATGGATTGATAATTTCGACAAAAGAAAACAACCATCTTCAAACTGAATATTTTTCTTAAATAAATTCAACAAGAGACTTCAGATTGGACATTCCTTGCATAAATGAAACAACTCACATCTTTAAATTCTAATGAACCCTTTGAAAATTGTTAGAAAGAGAGAGGAGAGAGAAATAAAAACAAAAAAAAAAAACAAGAAATGTTAAGAAGAACTAAAATAAAATAAAAGATATTTACTTTTTAAAAAGGGGTTTGATCAAATATAATTACAGTACTCATTTATTCTGACATTTCGCTTCATTTTGAGAGAAAGGTTTATTTAGAAAAATAAAATATACAAATAAAATAGATAAAAAAAAAATAACATTAACAACATTAAAAAGTTAATGAAAATGGTCTATTAGTAAAAAAAAAAATAAAAAGTAAATAATATATATTCTTCTTTTAATGTAGGAAATTACAAAGTAAAACCACCTTCCATTCCCCCCTGTTCTTCTCTAATTGATGAAAATACTTCAAAATCGATATCATTGTGAGTATAAATTAATCCATCAAATTAAAACCCTTATTTTTCATCTGTTCTTATTGCATGTTTCTTTTATGATTTTCTTATTTTATTTTTTATTTATATATTTGTTATTTTTGTTGTTGTTGTTGCACCTTTGAATACGTTTCTTCTCATTTCTGATAATGTTTTATTAATTTGTTTCTTTATACTTTTTTTATAGTATGTATTATATTTATTTCTTTTTAATTAATTTTTATTTATATGTATGTATAGGCATAGTTTTTATTTTATTTTTTATTTTGGTGTGCTTACTGTTAGGTAGTGACGACCATGATTAATTGTGACCTTATGACGAGGAAATAATTAGAAATGCACTTCACAAGAACCTTCTGGAACAAAGCATTTTTTTTACTTTTCTTTTTTTTTTTTGCTTTACCACCACTTCCACCTTTTTTCTCCACACACCTTTTCCATTTCTTTTGTCACAGTTTTAACGATCCATCAAAGAATTAGTTTGGTATAAATAAAATAAAAATAAATATCAGTGAAAAAAAAAACAAAAATGCTTCATAGTAGCTGCTTTACCATTATTAGAAGAGAAAAAGAAGAAAAATGCTATATTACATTGCTGTTATTTATTTGGTGCTGTTTGCTGTTTATTTCCTGTTTCTCTCCTATTTCCTTAGTCATCAACATGTGTACATGTTCTCATGTAGCACAGCTGTACAACCAATGGGATTTTTTTTAAAGAAAACATTAATTAAAAAACAAAAAGTTAGTATCATGCTTACATTGTTTCCTAAGATCTCTGTATCTTAGTCACTTGACCAAATCTCTCTCTCTCTCTCTCTCTCTCTCTCTCTCTCTCTCTCTCTCTCTCTCTCTCTCTCTCTATATATATATATATATATATATATATATATATATATATATATATTTATATACACACACACACACATACATACAATATATATATATATATATATATATATATATATATATATATATATATATCAATTGGTTTGGATCATGTGGATTGCTGTTATTACCTCAGTAGCTTCCAGCATGTGATTGGCTTGCAGTCTACATCGAGAGAACATTGACTGATAAATTAATCATTTAATTAGTAAACTAATATTACTCCTATATCGTCATCCTATTTGTAAAATTAAGAGCAATTATTTAAAGATAACAGGCACTCCACAGCTCCAATCTCAAGTCACCTAAAGTATGCAGTAAATAATTGCAGTAAAAGAAGAGTTGACAATAACAGTGCTGCCCAAGCTACATATGTTTCAGTAGCCTGGCATTTTATTCAATATTTATGCATTACATCATGCAAACACACACACACACATGCATGCACACACTCACACACACACACACACACACACACACACACACACACACACACACACACACAGACATACACATACTGGCATTCTGTCAGCTATGACAATGAGGATCCCAGTTGATCCAATCAATGGAACAGACTGCTCATGAAATTAATATGCATGTGGCTGAGCACTCCACAAGCACATGTGCCCTTAGCATAGTTCCCAAGGAGATTCAGCATGACACAGTGTGTGATAAGGTTGACCCTTTGAAATAGAGGCACTACTCATTTTTGCCAGCTAAGTGGACTGGAGCAACATGAAATAAAGAGTCTTCCTCAAGGGCATTGCCGGGAACTAAACTCATGAACAACGCATTGCCAGGATTTGAACTCATGACTGTGTGATTGTGACCTGAATGCCCTAACCACTAAGTCTTTACATATACACATACATATACATACATCTTATAAATTATGCTACTATGTACAGAATATGGTGTTTCTCTGAGAAGAATAAACTGAGTTTAATCTTATGTCAGATCACACAATACATTAAGTGTTCTTTCATGATCGATGTACTGATTAACTGGAAGCTTTAATGGAAGACACTCACCCAAGGTGTCATTCAGTGAGACTGAACCCAAGATTCATGTGACCTGGAAGTTAACGTCTTAAACCACACTTCCATGTCTTTACTTGTTTAAATAAACATGGTTTTCTCTTGCTATGAGTATTGTATTGTATTGCACACTGTGACTAACTGGAGTACCAAGATTTCAGGCGTTTTTTTCTTTAGTCCTGGTTCAAATTCAATAAACCTGAGTAATATTGTATGAGTAAGAGCACTCTCACTCCTTCTTTCTCTATTTCCATGCCCTCCCTCTCTCCCCGTTTTGCTCTCCCTCTCTCCCCTCTTGCTCTCCATCTCTCCCCTCTTGCTCCCCCTCTCTCCTCCTCTCTCTTTCTCTCCTCTCTCTTTCTCTCCTCTCTCTTTCTCTCCTCTTTCTTTCTCTCCTCTCTCTTTCTCTCCTCTCTCTTTCTCTCCTCTCTCTTTCTCTCCTCTCTCCTTTCACTTTCTCTTTATCTCTCCTCCATCTCCTTCACTCTCACTCCCTTCTCTTTCTCTCTGTCTCCTCCCTCACCTTCACTCTCACTCCCTTCTCTTTCTCTTCTCTCTCTATTTCACTCTCTCTCTCTCTCTCCACATTCTCTCTCTTTCACTCTCTTCCATCTCCCTTCTTTCCCTTCTCACCCCTAATGCTTTGAAGGCTTAGTCTCAGAAGCCGGCAATTTCCCTCTTAACATTTATCTCCCTTTTAATGCTGTGGAATCGGCATCTGTATTCATACATACATGTAAGTATCAACTACAATGTTGCTTTAGTCATCATTTTGTTTTTCTTCTGACATTGGATCCCTATCACCTATTAGTCAGGTCTTGTGAAGAACCCCTTTCCCTGCCTCAAAAGTAAGGGTGCTACCGGTAGCTGGGATTTGGACTCAGAATATAAAAAACCAGATCAGGTGCCCCCAAGTGATCTTATCCTAGTCTAGGAATTCTATCAATCCATTGCCAAGGAGTGGTGCGTCATTTATTGACTCTGAGTGAATGAAAGGTAAAGTTGACCTTGGGAGAATTTAAACTCGGAGTGCAAGGAATCAGAATGGGATGAGACAATTTAGTGCAGCTGCTTGTATGCTGATGATTTGTTACTGCTGAATGGACATTCCACCTGTTTGGGTGACAGTAGATTTTGGCACTGGAAGCAAATACACTCACACTCACACACAGAAAAATATCTGCATACAGAGTGATAGAGTGAGAAGGAAAGAGAAAGAGAGAGGGCAACATTATGTATACATAGAAACATAACTAGATACCTACACACAAACAGAGAGAGAGAGAGAGAAAGAGAGGAGATAAGAATGAGAGAAATATTGGCTTCAAATTTTGGCTCAAGGCAAGCAAATTTGTGTGAGTGGGTAAGTCAATTATTTTGATCTAAGGGCTGGACTGGTACTTATCTTAATGATCCCAAAGGGATGAAAGGCAAAGTTAACCTTGGCAGAACTTGAACTCAGAATGCATAGATGGATGAAATGCTGATAATCATTTTGCCAGGCATGCTAACTTTTCTGCCAACTCACTACCTTCAGAATAAGAGAAATGTTAAAATGTCATATGCCAAATAAGCTAGTATTAAATGAGGGACACCAAATAGGTGGTGCCAAATTGACTGTGCTGGAACTTCTCAGAGTGTATATGGCAAGGTATCAGGACAAAACCCAACCGAGGACAAAGTCCTCCCGAAAATGTTCACTTTCCTAAAATATTTTTATTGTAAAGAAAGACCAATATCCTGGGGGATATTGACTGCATTTTGTCTGGTGGGGATTGGTCCTTGTACCATATGGCAAAGTATCCTATTTGACACTTTCATGACAGTCAGTTCTTTCCACTATTCAGAAGAAAGCAATGTTATAAGTGATGTAGGAATCTGTGGATGGTAGATAGCCAAAGAACTAACTGAAATTAACCTGTTGTATATAGATGCGAATGTGTCTATGTATGTGTGTGTGTTTGATTGCCTGTGTTTATATTTACACTGTATTAAGTCGATTACATCGACCCCAGTGCGTAACTGGTAGTTTATTTATCAACCCTGAAAGGATGAAAGGCAAAGTCAACCTCGGCGGAATTTGAACTCAGAACGTAACGGCAGACAAATTACCACTAAGCATTTTGCCCGGCGTGCTAACGTTTCTGCCAGCTCGCCTAGGAAGTGAGCTTCTTACCACACAGCCACATATGTATGTATGTGTGTGTGTATGTGTATATATATATATATATACTTGCATGAGTTGTTTAAGAGATCATAAATCAGAGCAAATATGCACTTGTATATCTGTATATCTGTCAACAGAGTATGTATGGTATTATATATCCATCACAGCTGATCTTACCAATCAGTTTCATGCAAGGGAGTTCCCTTCCATATTGGCTAACTCTGATGAGCGTATGGTTATATAATTGGATTGTTACCTTACACTCTGTTGTATTCCTTGTGCAAAACCAATTTACAAGATTAGCCATAATGGATATAATACTATACATTTCGGATAATATATATATATATATATATATATATACTTATATGCATACTTATATGCATGTATGTGTGTGTGTTTGTATGTGTCTTTGTCTTGTTATCTTGTGATGGTTGTAAACAAGTGTCACTGTCATATAGGTGATGCTGTTTATTCACAGTCTTCTGTGAAAAACATATCTAGCTTTGGGGAAATTTTACATTCTTGGAAATAGAGGTAGGGAGTAGGGTGGCAATGGAAAAGGCATCCAACCGGAGAAGATCTGCCTTGACAAAATTCCACCCAACCCATGCAAGCAAGAAACATGGACATTAAAACGATGATGATGATGATGTGTGTACTAAAGAATGGAATAAATGCATAAAAAAATAGAAACAAAAAAAACCCCATTGAAACAAAAAAAAAAAAAAGAAAAATGGCGTACTTAAACAAAAGATTACTCCCTTTTTATCATTTCGTTAATGACCAAAACAGAATCTTCACAAAAGAGGAATGCAAAAAAAAAATAGAAACAAATATAATAAAAAATAAAAATGAAAATAGAATGAATAAAAGTAAAATAAAATAAAATGAGGAAGTTTTCTCTCTATCATTTGTTCTATATTTTTGTTTTGTTTTGTTTGTTCTTAACGGTAAGGTCAGTTTGTATATTTAGCCAGAGGTTGAAATGACCTTCTATATATTGACTTTCTTCTCTCTAGTGAATAGATTCTTTATTTACCACACATTTTTGGTTTTTATCTTTTATTGTTATTATTATTATTATCATTATCATCATCATTATCATCATCTCTACCGAGATTTGAGATTTCTATATTAAAGACTTATTTCTTCCCCAACATGACCATCACAGCCCAACCCCACCCAAACCAAACTAAATGAGCCTTTTGCTTTTCTTTTTTTTTCATTATTATTATGATTTTTTTTTTTTGTTTATTCTCTCTCTGGATCAATAACGAGATAAATGTAGCACTTGCCAGTGCCAGCCATGTCATTGAGAACAGTTCCTCGGAGGAAGAGGAGGAGAAGAAACCTTTTGCTGTTTTCGGAAGAAGAATTAAAAAGACAAACGAAAAACAAAAATATTTGTGAATGTTGCCATTAATAGCAATCCCTCCTATTGTTATCCAAGACATTTGAAGAGTTTCTATTGTCATATTACAGGATATTTGTATTATATTGTAAGACAGAAAGGAACAAATAGAACCGGTAAAATTAGATAAAAACTAGAGTACTTGTCTGTCTGAAGATATTTGACTTTTGGAGTACAAAAAAAAAAAAAAAAAAAAAATTATCATGATCATGATCATCATCAGCATCATCTTTGCTGTCGTTGTCATCATTCGCCTCTTTCTCATCATCATCATCGACATCATCATTGTAACAATCTTCATCATCATCATCATCATCATCATCATCATCATCATCATCACGAGCATCATTGTAACAATCACCATCACTATCATCATCATCACTATCTTTGTTGTCGTCATCATCCTCTACTTCATCATCATCATCATCATTGTTATCACCATGATCATCATCACTATCTTTCTCATTATTGTCAGTATCCTCTTTAATAATCCTTTCTACTATAGGCACAAAGCCTGAAATTTCAGGGGAGCGGATAGTCTATTACATTGACCCCAGTCCTTCACTGGTACTTTTTTCATCAACCCCAAATTATCCTCTTTATCAATAACATTGACATCTTTGATATTATCATCATGATCATTAGCAGTATCTTTGTCATCAGTAACATCACCTTCATTATCGTTTGTCATCATCATCATCATTCTCTTCACATCATTGTTTTCGTCATCGTTATTGTCAACATCATTATTTTTATCATCAACTTCATCAGCCTCAGCAACATTTCCATCTTTATCATCTTAACCCACAAACTTGCTGTGTCCTCTCTCTGCCTTTTTTCTCTATTTCATAATGGCCCCTATTCCTTGGAGCAGGCTGACCATGTATCTTTTTGCCTCTCAGTCACCTCCAATCTAATCAACCCTCCACTTATCACTCATCACTCTTGTTGCTTCCACCCACACTGGCCTTCCCCAGAACACCTTCATTCTCTGGAATCTTCCCCTCACACATGTCTTTCCTGCTTGTGTTAATCTGCAAGAGTTTATATGAAATGTTAATGGTATCATGGTTACTGATCTTGGAGGGCCCAGAAGGGTTTAAGCTAGAGACCCTTCACTTTCAGCAAAGAGAAAAAAAGACCATCATCATCACAACCAGTAACTATCATCACCACCACCAGTATTATCATGGCCTTCATCATTATCAGCATTACATTATCATCATCATCCACCATTATCATTTATAATTTTTCTATGCTAAAGAGTTGAACTGTCTGTCTCTTTGTGTCTGTGTGTTCTACGTATGTATATTGGTGAAAGATACTATACTTTTTTCTTTTGTTTTTAACTTGTTTCAGTCATTTGGTTGTGGCCATGCTGGAGCACTACCTTTAATTGAAGAAACTGATCCCAGGACTTATTCTTTGTAAGCCTAGTACTTATTCTACTGGTTTCTTTTGCCAAACCACTAAGTTATGGGTATGTAAACACACTAACATCAGTTGTCAAGCAGTGGTGGGGTGACAGAGACAGACATACAAACACACACACACACACACACACATACAACAGGCTTCTTTCAGTTTCCGTCTACCAAATTCACTCACAAGGCTTTGGTCGGTCCAAGGCTATAGTAGAAGACACTTGCCCAAGGTGCCACACAGTAGGACTGAACCCTGAATCATGTGGTTGGGAAGCAAGCTTCTTACCACACAGCCATGCCTGCACCTGTATCACCGAGAGAAAATTTTTATAAGGAAAGCTCTTCAGAATATTTGTTCTGCACTTAATTAAAGATACTCCCTTGTCACCCTTGCTACCAAAAAAAAAAAAAAAAGGAAGGAACCAATGATTGGCCTATTTGGAATCCTGTACCCAATGATACAATAGTTCACCTATTGCTATTCAAAATAAGTAGATTAATGAAATTAATTACTAAGTTAACACCTCTGAGTGTCTTAACTTGCATGATCAAATTCAAGAGCAAGCTATTAACTTGTTCACTCCTCTTCTACTAAGTTGGAGTCTTTAGCTCAGTGTCAAAATGTAACTTCATTGTGTGTTTTCTATAAGGATCTCCATGATCATTACTCTGATGAACATTTAAGCCTAGTATTCTCTTGCTGTGTTAACAACAAACACGGTGAGGACAAATATCCGTCAAATGTAAATAATGTATAGTAAGTATCCTCTTGTATTTAAACCTTTAACCCTTTAGTACTTAAACCAGCCATATCCGGCCCAAATATTTTTCCTGTTTTATATTCAAACTAGTCAGATTCAGCCTCTCTTTCTACCCAACAATGTCATTCTGAAAATAAGCTATCGTGTCAATGAAATCTGAAAGTTATGATATTATACTTGAGTAATTCAAGAATAATATCATAACAAGCATTACATTTGAATATACAAGCATTACATTTGAATATGTAAGCATTACATTTGAATATATAAGCATTACATTTGAATATATAAGCATTACATTTGAATATATAAGCATTACATTTGAATATATAAGCATTACATTTGAATATATAAGCATTACATTTGAATATATAAGCATTACATTTGAATATATAAGCATTACATTTGACAGAATAATCTGAATGCTAAACATGTCATATACTTCTCTCCCAAAGATTATTGTTTCTGTGTGGAACTTCCTGTTACCCATAAAACTTTTTATTCTTATAACTTCTTTCCTCAAACTGCTGCTCTTTAGAACTCACTCCCATCGTCTTGCTTTCTTTTGGACTGTGATATTCACTCCCTTCAGTTTTCTGTCAATCATCATCATCATCATCATCATATAGTGCCTGCTTTCCATGCTGGTATGGATTAGATGGTTTGACTGAAACCTCATACACTGGGGAACTGCACCAGATTCCAGTCTGATTTGGCACGGTTTTTATAGCCGGATGCCCTTCCTACGTCAACTACTCCAAGAATATAATGGTAGCTTTTTATGACACCAGCATCAGTCACAACTATGATTTCATTTGGCTTCATGAGTTTTCTCAAGTATGGCACATTGCCAAAAGTCTCGGTCACTTATCACCTCTGTGAGGCCCAATGTTCAAAGGATACTTTTTATGTGCCACTGGCATGGGGCCCTGTTACATGACACCAACAGGCTCCTTCCTTTTTCTTCTATGCTACATTGGCCTCAAGCCTCTTTTGGGACCAAATCGTATAAAAAAGAAAAAATATCCAGGGTCCAGATTGGAAAATAAAGTTGAGTTTAAGGATTGCATTATAAGATCTAATTCTAAAATCGCTTACCGTTACTGTTTTCAGGGCCATACAAGGACTTCAATTCAGATCTACTTGTTCATGATTTTTTATGCCATCAAATTGGCAGAACCTTTAGACTGTTGGATAGAAAACTTCAGAGTAGTTGTTCTAATTCTCTGCATTTAGTGTTCAAATCCCACTGAAATCAACTTTACCATGCATCTTCTTGGGTCTCTACAGTTTCTGTCTACCAAATCCACTCACAAGGCTTTGGTCGGTCCAAAGTGGCACATAAAAAGAATCCTTTGAACATTGGGCCTCACGGAGGTGATGAGTGACTGAGACTTTTGGCAATATGCCGTACTTGAGAAGACTCATCAAGCTAAATGAAATCGTAGAGGGCAGTGGATTGGCAGAGTTGTTAGTGGGTCAGATAGGATGTCTTGCATTATTTGTTCTAGTCCTGTTCATTCTGAGATCAAATCCCAGCCTATTGCTGAAAATTGGTGTTACTCCTGTCCTATTGCAATTAGCAAACTGTACCTGCAATGTGAAAAAAAGAACAAAACAATGGAAACATAGTTTCCTTGGTTTGATTGTAAGACTGACTGTCACCATCACAACCATCACTATTACCACAACCACTACTGCAATGCCACCAGCACAACCACCATCACTGACAATACCACTAACATTACCATGACCACCACTGCTTCTACAACTACCCAACCCAACCACCACCACCACCACTGCCACCGCCACCATTACCACTACTACCACCACCACCACCACCACCACCACCGCCACAGCTGCTGCTGCCACCATTCCCACTGCTGCCTCTGCTACCACCATTACCACCCCCATGGCTGCCACCACTCTCACTGCCGCTGCCGCAGTCACCACCACCAGCGCTGCCGCTGCCGAGGCCTCCACCACCACCACTACCAAGACCACCACAAAGACCACCACCACCACCACCACCATCGCCACCATTTGTTAATTGTTATTTGTTAATTGTTTACCATCTGAGATTTGGAAAGCAGCAAATTCTAGTATTATTTCATGGTTCTGATTTCAGTGTCAGCCAAACAGCAACAACAACAACAACACAGCCATAAAATCTTTGCTAGACACATACACATTTATCTTTTGATAATTCTAGAATATATATGGAATAATATAGCAAATTGAATAATCTAAATTTATGTTTATAATTCTAGTAAATATTTTAATTTTCCCTTAACGTCAATTTCTCTGTATTCAAAGAGCTTCCTGTATACATCTGAAGCCATTCTTTAAAAAATAAAGGAAAATTGCTAGAGCAACCAACCAATTAGTCCCACGTTGAACTAATGAGCCCTATTTTCAAGAACTTATAAGCATATAATGAAGTCTATTCTGTTGCATATGTTTGGTAATCACTACATAATTAAATAGACTTCTTGAAGCATAAGAAGTTGTGGCCTTTTGTATATGTGTGTGAATGTGCAAGTGTGTCTTCATAATCATCACCATTATCATCGTTATCATCGTCATCATCATTATTATCAACACTTAATGTTCATATTCCCTACTAGCATGGGCAGGACGATTTGACAGGATCCAATGGACTCCTGCACCATATCATGTTCCAGTGTCTGTTTTGGCATAGTTTCTATGACTGGATGCCCTTCTTAATGCCAACCAACTTAGACTATGTACTGGGTACTTCTTTTCATGCCACTGGCACTAGTGAGGTCACCGTGTGCAGCTTGCAAGATAACAAGCCTCAAGTGAAAATGGGGAACATTATGCTAAGAGAATAAGGAGAAGAAAGGGGTAAAGTATAAGGAAAAAGGGGCTGAGCAGAACAGGTTTCTTGCTGAAGAGGAGCTGAGCTACATGACTACTCTTGTTTTAGAAGAGATGGTATATATATATATGTGTGTGTGTGTGTGTGTGTGTGTGTGTGTGTGATCATCATCATCATCATCATCATCATCACCAACATCATCATCATCATCATCATTATCATCATTTAACATCTGTTGTCCATGCTGGCATGGGTTGGACTGTTTGTCTGGGCCAGCACGCTGGAAGGCTGCACCAAACTCCAGTATGGTTTGGCATGGTTTTCTACGGCTGGATGCCCTTCCTAATGCCAACTACTCTGAGAGTATATTAGGTGCTTTCACATGCTTTCACATGTCAATGGCACGGGTGCCATTTGCCTGACGTTGGGGTGTGTTTATGTGCCACTGGCACGGTACCAATTTTGGGTGACACCAGTATCTGCCATACATATATATAGATGTGTGTGTGTGTGTGTTTGCGTATATATGGCAGTGGCACTCTGTTGGTAATGAAGGTGAGAGTTCCAGTTGTGAAATTTATGTGCAAGTGGCTGAGCACTCCACAGACACATGTACCCTCATCATAGTTCTCAAGGAGATTCAGCATAACACAGAATGTGACATGGCTGGCCTTTTGAAATACAGGTACAACTCATTTTTTCCAGTTGAGTCAATTGGAACAACATGAAATAAAATGTCTTGCTTAAGGACATAATGCATCTTCGGGAATTGATCTCATGACCTCACGTTCATGCACTGAATACTCTAACCACTAAACCACATGCCGTCTCTCTCTCTCTCTCTCTCTCTCTCTCTCTCTCTCTCTCCCTCTCTCTCTCTCTCTCTCTCTCTCTCTCTCTCTATATATATATATATATATATATATATATATATATATATGAAAGAAAGTTTGAAAATGCACTTATTTTAAAGATATTTATTTACTTAACCGGTTTCACTTTTTTAGAAAAAGATTATCAAAAGTCTTTGAGAATAATATACACATTCCACAATAAACTCTGGGACCAAGAAAAACGGCACACACACACACACACACGGACACAAACACACATATATACACACACACATAGAGATGTGCACAAAACCAGTCCCAAAAACCAGTGAACCATGACAGACTAGCTCACAGACCAACCAAAAATCAAAAAATCCCTTTTAACTCTTCCTTCCTCCCACCCCAGCTAGCCAGTCATACTGTCTCTTAAGACAGCAAACATTCCCTCAATACACACAAGAGAAAAAAGCTAGGTCAGTTCCTCCTCAACTTTTTGCGAACTCTTAAATATATTTCTTGGGTATATATATACATATTTTACCAAATCCTTTTTGTTATAACAACGTTGTAAACTGTTTCAAACATATTCTTATTATTATTATCAAAGGATGTATATATGTATTTTGATACTTAAACTGTTTCTAACATTTTCTATTATTATCAAAGAATATGTATATGTATTTTTCCATATATGTATTTTCATACTGACACTGTTTTTAGCATTTTCATCTTATTATCAGAGAATGTGTGATAATCAGTATGCTCATACAAAGCTTTATACTTTAAATATATTCCTCTTATTATCATCAAAGAATGTATATATGCATTTTAATACTCAAACTGTTTTTTAACATTTTCTATTATTCTCAAAGACTTTTGATAATCTTTTTCTAAAAAAGTGAAACCGGTTAAGTAAATAAATATCTTTAAAATAAGTGCATTTTCAAACCTTCTTTCATATATATTTCCACTCGTACGGTATTCCACAACTTTACTTTATTATATATATATATATATATATATATATATATATATATATATATATATACTCTTTTACTCTTTTACTTGTTTTGGTCATTTGACTGCGGCCATGCTGGAGCACCACCTTTAGTCGATCAAATCAACCCCAGGGCTTATTCTTTGGATGCCCAGTACTTATTCTATCGGTCTCTTTTGCCGAACCGCTAAGTTACGGGGACATAAACACACCAGCATCGGTTGTCAAGCGATGTTGGGGGGACAAACACAGACACAAACATACACACACACACACACACACACACACACACACACACACACACACACATATATACATACATACAATGGGCTTCTTTCAGTTTCCGTCTACCAAATCCACTCACAAGGCTTTGGTCGACCTGAGTCTATAGGTCTATAGTAGAAGGCACTTGCCCAAGGTGCCACACAGTGGAATGAACCCGGAACCATGTGGTTGGTAAGCAAGCTACTTACCACTCAACCACTCCTGCGGCTATATATATATATATATATATATATATATATATATATATATATATATATAGTTAGATAGATAGATAGATAGATAGATAGATAGATAGACATATGCATATACATATGTATGTGTGTGTATATGTGTTTATATTTCTAGAATCATGTGTCGATACTGCTACCATTATTTCCCTCAAAGGATGTTTCAGACCACCTAAACATGCAGTACCTCTATTTTCACTGTGTTAGTTTGCTTGCTAGCTTGTTTGTTTGATTACAACACTTACTCTCTTATCTTCTGCTTGTAAACAGACTTTCTCACTTGTCAGATTACACTCTCTAATTTGATGGAAGAGAGACCAAAGGTTTCTCAGGCGCAATTGGTAGCACAATCTGTCATGATTATAGAAGGTGCATGGTTGTGTCCTGTGCTTAACCTTTGGCCCCCTTTTTTTTTTATTATCATGCAAGGGTTTTAACCCAACATCAATAGCTCTGTTTGCTTTGAACTACACCATTCAATGAACATCTTTAATTTTACAAATTCAATGGCGATGTAACTTGTATTAAATTTTGTTCTTAAAGGCATAATCGTTTATTTCTTGTGGATTTTTAGAGACTTCATCAATGTGTAGTTTCATATCTGAATGCATGCAAATTTTCATTCACAGGCAAAGGGGCTAGTGTACAAACTTTATCGCTGGCTTATTTTCTAACATGTTATATCGAGTGATAGAACTGGTGGATAGGAGAAACAATATTTTAGGTATTCTTATAGTTAAAAACTGGTTTTAAACATGAGAGTGTCATTCACCGATAGAGCATTTTTTCTTTTTTTATTATCAAAATGGTGTTCAGGATCCCCTTATATCAAGATGCAGGTACACCTGTGTGGTTGAGAAGCTTGCTTCCCAAGCATTTGGTTTCAGGTTCAGTCCTACTATGTGGCAACTTTGGTAGATGTCTTCTACTTTTAACTTGGGCTGACCAAAGACTTGTGAGTGGATTTGGTTGATGAAAACTAAAAGAAGCCCATTGTATGCATGTGTGTGTGTGTGTGTGTGTGTGTGTGTGTGTGTGTGTGTGTGTGTGTGTGTAACCTTGATTTTTGTATTATGTAATGGTTTAAATGAGCATCACCATCATACGAATGTTGTTCATTTCCAGTCTTTTGTGGAAAAACATGTCTGGCCATGGGGAAATATTACTTTGCTTGGAAACTGGTTAGCAATAGAAAAAACTCTGCCTCAACAAATTCTGTCCGACCCATGCCAGCATGGAAAAGAGGATGCTAAACAATACAGAGAATGGTGACGATACACCATTTCATTGCCAGTGCTACACTATTTGTATTTATGTATGGCTGATATGGATTTTGCTTAAGATATGAAGCATCTTCAAAGTGAAGCCGATAATAATAATAGTAATAATAATAATAATAATAATAAAAGAAATAAATTCTAATAATTATAACACTGTGTAGGATATGAAATGGATAATCAGCTTGAAGCAATTAAATCAAAACAAATGATGAAAAAAATTAAAAACCAAAACTAAAAGAAATCTTTATATTTCACTCAGCATAAATACCAGTAAACTCTTTGAATTGTAAATATCCGAGGGCTACACTTTCCCAAACTCTGACACTTTCAAACACTCACATACACACACCCTGTGCATTTCATCTATACTTGTTTCATCCCTTAAAAGGGAGAAGCCTCCCATTCACCCCCTCACCACCACCACCACCACCACACTGTGCTCACGTGCACACACACACACACAAACACATACACATTCTGTAAAATTTTTCTGAAATATAGAATTAGGAGATTACTGAGATGCATTATATAGCAATGACTCACGCCATCTTCTCTTTATCCGGTGGAATCTCAATTTGTCAATACAATTGCCATCATTTCAGTTTTATCTTATTTTATTTGTTTTCTTCATTTCTAAAGCACAACACATCTGCTCCAACACTTTGGTGAAAGATTTCCTGACAATTTTTGCACAATCTCATTATTATTATTATTATTATTATTATTATTATTATTATGAAAAGTATACGCAGTTGATGAAATATGTGTGTTCGTGGATGATGCAGTCCTCCCTGATACAGGAGATCTTCAAACAAGGGTATCACCAACTGGTCCCTTTTCTCCTACCTATTTCTCCTCACCTGATATTATGTAAATCTCAACAGAATTTGTAATGTCTTTGAATTATCTCCCTCATCTGATTTGAATTATCTCCCTCATCTGATTTGAATTATCTCCCTCATCTGATTTGCCCCTATGGCAAATACATGAAATCTGTATTATTGTTGTTATTATTCCTTCGTAACACAGTGTGGGTAAAAATGCACCAGTCTTTAGTTATCTGTCAAGTCACAAAGACCTGAGACAGATAACACTTTCCTTAAGATGTGTGCTGTGCTCAGTAAGGTTGCTTTTTGCAAGACATCAATCTTGCATGGGATTTCCAGTTGCCTAAAGAAGTTTTGAAGTTTCAATGGGATTGAGCCCAATGCTCCGATCTCCACTGGTGTCACTTTTACATTACTCTCTCACATTCCATACAGTCTTGCCATTTCCACTTTAAATTTGGAGTATTTGGTGATTTTTTTCAACCTCTTTACTCACAACATTCATGTCATTTGGTATGGCTACAGCAATGATCTCACAGTATTTGTCTCTCTTATTCAATATGACAATATCCAGTTGATGTTGTTCGATTACACGATCTATCTGAAAATCGTAGTCCCAGAGTATCATTACTTTTCCATCCTCCTGCATAACTTTACTTGGTACGTGCTCATACCATTTCTCTGTTACTTCATTCTGGTATTTAGGGCATAAAAGCCAACGAAGATACATACACACTTTATCATGGTGGTGCTTGTGTTCTTTTTGTGCAAGGCTCTCACATCCACTTACCAAGTGGGTCGCATTTTCCACATTCTTTCTGCATTTCTGGGTGTCAGAAGTTTTATAGATGTTATACTGAATTGGTTGCAACAGCCTGGTCTTGTGCAGCAATGACCAAGCTTTTGGTAGTACACTTCAAATCACCTCGCTCAAGCCATGCCCATGTCCTTAACATCGTGTGTATTCTTTTCAAACTGTCCATGCATTCTCATTTCAAGAAGGTCTTCTTTTCTCTTCTCCTCAGCTCCTTGGTTAAACTCTTCCTTGCCCATCATTTCATCTGCATTTACACCCATATCTTTTGCAGCATATTGCAGCAGGTCTTTATCACTATTTATCAAATACTCAGCAAGTGTTCTCCTTTCACTCCTTATACAATGGTCTATACTAATTAGTCCTCTGCCACCATTCTTTCTTTTCATATACAGTCTGTTTATGTTTGCTTTAGGGTGTAGCACCCCATGCAACATCATCAACTTTCTCGTCTTTCTATCCAGTATTGATATTTCCCCCTTAGTCCATTTGTGGATGGATCCACTATATCTGACCATTGCAACTGCCCAGATATTCATTGTGGTAATCAAATTTTTGGCATTCAGGTTGGATTTCAACACTATCTTCACCCTTTTTTGATACTCCTCACTGACTTTGACTTTATTATTATTATTATTATTAATTTGTGGCAGTCGATTTTGCCTTTCATCTTTTTGGGGTCGATGAAATAAGTACCCTCCCCCAAATTGCAGACCTTGTGCCTATAATAGAAAGGATTGCTAAACTGTTCTGTATGCTCTCATTCAATGTCCAGGCATTGCTGACTTGTAGAGTTATGTCGAACAGCTGCTGTCACATGTGGGACGGATCCATCTGTTGGTTGAGTCTGTAGTGATGATTGCACCGCAGCCCTCCTTCAGTCGGGCAGGCAAAGCAGTTTTCCTTTGCCTGG
The DNA here is from genome assembly GCF_046866305.1 of Octopus bimaculoides. Classification (NCBI taxonomy): domain Eukaryota; kingdom Metazoa; phylum Mollusca; class Cephalopoda; order Octopoda; family Octopodidae; genus Octopus; species Octopus bimaculoides. The sequence goes on along the minus strand of NC_142941.1, from coordinate 35,808,478 downwards.
TGGTTGTAGTGAAAGAGGTTGTTTGGTGGACAAGGCTGAAAGGCATGAGGACAGATATATTCCTCTGTGGTAGAGCTCTCATTGACTTCTTGAAGTTTCACTTGAAAAGGAAATTGAGAGTAGAGAGAGAAGTACTGTTCTTGAGTGAGTTTATTGAAAGGTGGGTGAAAGTTGTGAAAATGGCAAGGGTGGATGGTACCTCTCTAAGTGTAGACCTATGAGTCGGAGAGAAAGAATTGGAGAGTGTGCTTGCTTTTGGGGTTTCGGGGAAATCTCGGACAGTAGAGTTCCTCGATTATCCCTAGAGGCCACATCTCTATCATTCTCCCTGACACTTTTCCTTTTTTGAACCTTAGTACACTATGCATATGTTCCTTCTTTTTCAGTGTATACAATGTATACTTAATTTCTTTCTTTCTTTCCATCTTTTTTTTATCATTTCATTATATGTAAACCCCTACACTTTATGTCTGTCTTTGTATTGTCCCCCTCATCCTTCATCCTTGTAGCAAATGAATGAAATCATTATTATTATCTATTATTATTATTATTATCATTATTAAAGTGGCAAGCAAGCAGAATTCTTACCATGCTGGACAAATTGCTTAGTGGTATTTTGTTTGGATTCATGTTCTGAGTTCAAATTCTATCTATCTATCTATTTATATATATCTATTTATATATATATATATATATATATATATATGTAAGCAGTATATATTAATGTATCTATCTCTCTATATCCCTTGTGGCAAATAAATGAAATCATCATCATCATCATCATCATCACCACCACCACCATCACCATCATCACCATCATCATCATCATCATCATCATCATCATCATCATCATTGCCTTTGCACAGCTTCCAATGCTGGAAATGCACTACAAGTGCTGTTTTCTACAAGTGCTCCACCCTTATTGCAGCCCCTATTTGTGCCATGTACTTCCCAAGATTTTTGCTCACTGTTCCCAGGGCTCCGACAATTCTTCTTCTTCTTCTTCTTTGTATTATTATCATTATCATTATAAAGGCAGCGAGCTAGTAGAATTGTTAGCCCTCCAGGTAAAATGCTTAGCAGCATTTCATCAGTCTATATGTTCTGAGTTAAAATTCGACTTTGCCTTTCATCCTTTTGGTATTGTTGAAGTAAGAACTATTTGAGCACTGGGGTCGATGCAATTGACTTACTCATGAACTTGCTAGCCTTGTGTCAAAATCTGAAACTATTATTATTATTATTATTATTATTATTATTATTATTCCTTTTTTATTATTTATATAGAGAGTGAAATCTAAATAACACTTTTATCAATGACTGACTGTTTTTATGTTTTTTTATATATTCTTTCCGGTTATAAATATCTATCTATTTATATATATCTATTATATATATATATATATATATATATATATATATATATATATATATATATATATATATGTAAGCAGTATATATTAATGTATCTATCTCTCTATATCTCTATCTCTTATATATATATATATATATATATATATATATATATATATATATATATATATATATATATATATATAATCAATCAGTTTTCTTGTCCACGTTCCTAGGACTATTCAAAAAAGGAGTTTACCTCGGTCAATAATATCTTAAACCATTACATCACGTGCACCATCAACCTCTTCATTCGATATACTTTCACTTTCTTTATTTCTGCGTATTCTATCTTTCTCTATTTTTTCCCATCATAGAGTGGACAACACGCAAGGCCTCCAATAGCTGTCAAATTGCTTCATCCTTTTATTGAAAATAGCTTGCAATCTTGAATTAGTTCCTTTTCAAAAGTTTTTTTTTTTTAGGGATTTTATTGAGCAGGGTAGATTTTTGTTGGTTTGTCATTTCTGAGTTGTCTGTTGTATCAATCCTAGCCATTTTCATTCTGTTCCATTCATTCTATTTTATTTAGTTTCCTTTTAAAGGGGGGTGGGAGAAGCGAACGGAAGGCTTAATCACTGGCTGAATGGTTGCTTTAGCCACTACTGAGAACTAACTATATTAGCCACTGGCAATTTGTTCTGTAGAATTAGTGGAGAGTTTTTATGTAAAGCCAACTTGATGTGATGCGTGAGTCAGTTACTAACAAGATCGACCAGGAAAACAATATTCAACGACAAACAACAACAACAATAATAATAGTGATATATTCTGACATCATAATAATAATAATAATAATAATAATAATAATGATGATGATGGTGATAATGATGATGATGGACTCTCTCATTGAAGACAACATATATGAGCGTTCGGTTTTTGCTGAACGACCTGCACAAAATGATTTGTTTATGATGATCAAATGTGTGTGCTGTACATAAACTCACTCCCGCCATCAAACTGATTTTACCTGAACAGGTGCACTGTGTACCACATTCCAGGTGTTGAAGTGATTGCAGAGCAATATTGAGATGAAGTGTTTTGCTCAATAACACAATACGTCACCTGGTCTAAGAATTGAGATTATGATCTTGCAATTGTGAGATTAACACTCTAGCTACTAAGTCTACTACTAATAGTAGTAATAATATTGATAATAATGATAATCCTTTCTACTGTAGGCACAAGGCCAGAAATTTGTGGGGAGGGGCATAGTCAATTACATCGACCCCAGTGTACAACTGGTACTTATTTTATAGACCCCGAAAGGATGAAAGGCGAAGTCAACTTCAGCAGAATTTGAACTCAGAATGTAAGAATGGATGAAACGCCATGAAGCATTTTGTCTGGTGTGCTAATGATTCTGCCAGCTCACCACCTATAGTAATGGCTTCAAATTTTGGCACAAGGCCAGCAATTTTAGGGGTGGGGTAAATCAGTTATATTGACTCCAGTACTCAGCCGGCATTTATTTTATTGACTCCAAAGAACGAAAGACAAAGGCTAGCAGTACCCAAGATGGGAGGGTCAATATGCATTATAGACTATTTGCGTAAAAAATCCTAAATGTTAAATTTTACTCTCAATTCACCCGAAGAAAATGATTTTTTTTTACATGATGTAATTGTTTTGTTCATCAATAAAGAACATGTTTGAAACAGCTGTAGTGAACCTCAACTGATCTGTGTTCTTGTTTATACTTCACCACACTTAGCTGCTTCCCTGCATTGGATCTTGAGTCTATAGTCGACCATAGAATATTTTTTGAAATGTACTCTTGTGTGACTTTTCATATACATTGTGTATTTGGTCAATACTTGTGAATGTATGCATTACTGGAAGGGCACATCTGTATTGACTTCAGTAAGTCCTTGTGTGTCCGTACATGCTGTTAGTGCATAGGTGTGCCATCCCTGACTCTGTCTTGGTGCTTTTGTTATCTTTGCTATTTAAGTACCTAGATTTTATCAGATCTTGAAAATTTTATATATATATATATATATATATATGTATGTATGTATGTATGTCTGTGTGTGTGTGTGTGTGTGGAGTGATTGGTGTTAGGAAGGGCATCCAGCTGTAGAAACCCTGCCAAAACAGACACAGTAGCATGGAGGTAGTCTTCTGCTTGGCTGGCTTCTGCCAAACCGTCCAACCCATGCCTGTATGATAAATCATTTGAGTTCATTTGAGTTTGTATACATGCATCATACAATCTTCTTTTCACTTGGAGAAAGAGACTTTTTGTTGCCAACAGAAGTTCTCTGAATTTTCTCCATCTTATTCTAGCAGTTACACTTCTGGTACACTCCACTGCTAATTAGGTCACCTAGGTAACAGAAATTATCTACTACTTCTAGAGAGCCTCTAGGACATTTGAAGAAATCAGTTTCCTGTGTATCTGTAGTCTTTATGGCTTCTGAAAATCTTCCACATACAAACACTACTTTCTTTCTTAGACTACTATTCCACTGCAACCCACTCCCCCACTCCACAAGCAAACACACATACACACACAAGTATATATATATATATATAATACAAACAATAAATGAGTATATGCGTATATACGTACATGTATGTACATACCTACATCTACATGTATATATAGATGCATATTTGGGTACAGGACGTAGCAAAAAAAATGTGGATAAAATGATAAATGGAGTACAGAAAACACACAGGCCACATAGAGAACATTTCCGTCATCAGCTGCCACCATTCTAAAACTAAGCGTTTCGAAGAGTTAGGGCAGTTGGCGCATTGTTAGAATGGCTCTTCCCACGGACCACAAATTAAATTTAAATTAAATTTGTAACGTGGAGGAATGTAGTGGCGGACAGAAAACAAGACAGGAAAACCAAACAGTGAAAATAAACAAGAAAGGCTATACGGCCAGACGTGTGTGTGTATATACATATATATATATATATATATATATATATATATATATATATATATATATATACATACATATATACATACATACACACACATACATGACAGGCTTTTCTTTCTGCTTCTATCTACCAAATACACTCACAAAGCTTTGGTTGATCTAGGACTACAGTAGAAGACACTAGCACAAGGTGCTACACAGTGGGACCGAACTGAAGACCACATTGTTGGAAAGCCAGCTTCTCAACCACACAACTATGCCTGCACCTAACAATTAACAACAACAATAGTAATAGTATCTGGTTTCTTCCTTATCGTATGTTCCTTGTTAAATATAAAGAATATAAAAATATGGACAGAAACCTAATAGGTTTGTCTGTGAACAATCCTGAGGGAGAATAAAAGGGGAAAAAAAAAAAAGCATACCTCATAGCTTTTATTATTCACTGTGGTGTATTGAGTGTGAGTGTTAATCAAAGACACCAAGAATGATAAGGATACAAATCTAGAGGGATCAACTAACAAGCTCCTCCCAAGGGGGAATACAAAAATATCAAGTTTCCTCACTTAGCATGTGTTGAGCACTGTTAAGGGAATAGAAAGATAAAGAGTTGATACCTAATGTATTTCAACATTTACTCTTGCTCTCAACACAATGGGAAGAAAACAACAACAACAAAAATTAGAATTTAGAAGGTTTTATTTATTCAATTTTTTTTTTGTTTTTTTTTTCTCCCCTTGACTATATAGCTGACTGAAATCTTCCATAGCTTCATATAACAATGTCAATTTGAACTTAATATATTTCCGATCCACTTCTGCTGTACAATTACCTTGTGGCATGCGCATGTGCACATGCACATGCACATACACTCACACGCACACTTGTGCATGTGTGCGTGTGTGTGTGTATGCAAACAGAGATTAAATGCACATGTACACACATGCGAAGATGCAGAGCTTTTAACACAGTGAAGACACAGCTTCTGGTGTCATTGATTTAAAAAAAATCATTGTGTTGTGCATCATCATCATCATCATCGTCGTCATCATTCGTCAGCATCATCAGTATCACCACCACTACAAACACCACCACCGCCACTACTACTACCACCACTACTATCACCACCATCACTTCCACCACCACCTCTACCACCACTGCCTCTACCACCACTGCCTCTACCACCACCACTGCCTCTACCACCACTGCCTCTACCACCACCACTGCCTCTACCACCACCATTACCTCCACCACCACCCCACTACCACCACTATGACCACAAACACAACCTTCACCATTACTTCCACCACTGCCATTACCTCCACCACCACCACCACCACTACCACTACCCCCCCACCATCATGACCACAAACACCACCACCATCACCACTCCCACCTCCATAACAACTATGATGCTGACAATGATTATCATCACCATTAACGCCATCTCCATTATCACAATGAAAACAATTAGCACCACCACCACTACTACTACCACCATGACCACACTGATGACCACCACCACTACCACCATTATGACAACAATGACTTCTACCGTTACCACCTCCACTACCACAATAACCACCACCACCACCACTATCATTTTGATGACTACGACCACCACCATTACCACCAAGACCATGATGACAACTATCACAATCACCACCATTACCATCATCACCACCCTCACCATTCCCACCACTCTCACTTTATTTGTTATATCAAATCGTCCCCCCCCCCACACTCTATCATTTTATTTATTTATTTATGCGGCCTTTTTAAAGCCTAGCCAGGCTCATGGGCCTGGTTTCTCAGTTTCTATGGCGTATGTGTTTCCCCCCAGCTGGACAGGATGCCAGTCCATCGCAGCTTTACTCAAGAAACAGAAAGAAAGAGTGAGAGAAAGTTGGGGTGAAAGAGTACAACAGGGGTCGCCACCCCTCGTGGAGCTTTAGGTGTTTTTGCTCAATAAACACACACAACACCTGGTCTGGGAATTGAAACCGCAATCATCTGACTGCGAATCCACTGCCCTAACCACTGGGCCATTGCGCCTCCACCCACTCTCTCATTATTTATCTGTTTTACTATGTTTACATAATATATCAATTAATTGCTTGAGTGTATATTTGTTGCCACCAAAGATTGCTACTTAAAATAGAATAAAATATTTTATTTTTTGATGTTAAATTATTTGAATGTTAAGTATACAGAGCAATGTTATTCAACATGTTATATACTGGACATGCCATAGCTTTTATGAATCTTGAAATGTTATAAGTAAAGTGAAATGAAAATAGATACACTCATATGGCTGTGTGGTTAAGAACTCATCATGTAATCATGTGGTTTTAAGTTCTAGCTCAATGCACAGCACCTTGGGCAAGTGTCTTCTGCTTTGGTTGAATGAAGTTGGTAGACAGAGGGTGTGCGAAAGCTCATCAAACTTGGTGCTGCCTTACAATTCAGTAGACCCTGCCAAACTGTCCACCCAGTGATGATAGCATGAAAATTGAATTTTAAATGCTGATGTACCCAGCATGGTCACAATCCAATGAGTGAAACAAGCAAAATATAAAAGGCATATTATTTGTGCTAAGCTATGTGTACAGGTGCTGACATTAGCATCATAGTTTGTGACTGAGCTGCAATTAGCGAAGTTTGTTAACATTTTCGGTCAACAAAATCATCTGTCATTTCTGCTTTCCAGTTTCTCAGGGGTTTAAAAAAAATCCCTTACCTGAAAAACCAGTAAGGGTCAGGGACAGGTAGATATTAAAGCAGGATTTTTATGGATAGATACACTAAATCATGTTGGCATAAAAATTTAATGAAACAAACAAATAAACCAACAATTCTGTTAATAGAAATTTTTCCACATAGGTGTGATATATAATGTCCACTTTTCCATGCTTGAAGGGGTCAGTCAGAATGAATTTCTTGAAAATTTTCTATGGCTGAATACCCTTCTTGTTGTTAATAATCACCTGTTTCCAGAGCTGGAATAAGATCCATCGTGGCCCTAAGCACGTACATGATTTTTGTGCTCTTATGTATATGTAATTCAAAATATATACAATGAAATTAATTTTTATTTTTTCAAAATAAATCAAACTTAACAGGCAAAATAGAAAATAATGTTTATTTTTGTATACTTCCACTTTATTTATATTTGGAAAGTTTTCTCCTTTTCTTTTAATTGCAAAGTCTTTGATCAAATCCTCCCTATGACACCTGAACACTTTGAAATTATATCTCCGATGATATAAACCACTTCAAATATTATTTCTGCAAGATTAAAGTGATTTCTTTTGTACCGTAAACCATTTAGGCATACTGTATCTAGGAGTACATTACATAATGTCAGAGCCAAATTAAGACCCATAGTGGTCCTAAGCATTTAAAGGATTTTGGTGACCCTATATATATATATACATATATATATATATATATATATATATATAATTCAAAATATAAACAATAATAAACCATAAAATAATTTTTTTTTTTTCAAAATGAAATAAAACTAACAGGAAGATGGAAAATAATGATTATTTTTGTATACTTCACTTTATTTTGAAATATTTTCTCCGACGTTTTTACAATTGAAAAGTTTTTGACCAGATCCTCACTGTGACACCATGAACATTTCCAATCATATAAACCAATTTGAATATTAGTATAGCAAATTTTAAGTGATTTATTTTTCTTGAGTTGTAAGCCATTTACCATTTCTGTGGTGCTCACCTTCCCTTGTATGACAATGATGATCATTTACGACTATCACATGATGTCTAGCCAATAGTACACACACCCACACACATGCATACACTCTCAATAGGCTTCTTTTTGTTTCACAAAACTTTGGTTGGCTAAGGGCTATAAAAGCAGATACTTGCTCGAGGTGCTGTGTCATGGGACTGAACCCCAGAGCACATGGTTGGGAAGCAAGCTTCTTAACTAGACAGCCATGCCTCCATATATTTTCTATGAGCTATGAGCTATTGTTAATTTCTGGTTGTCTTGTATACAAGACAATGGTCCACAGACTTTTGTGCAAATCAAACCAGAAATCAACAAAATATTGAAAGATATTGATAAACACCAATCAGAAGATATATCAGTTTCGCTAGCTAGCCCTATCTGGGGATTGTTTAACGACAGGGGTCATCATAAAGTTAGTAAGGAACTACTTTAAATTGAAACTATAACATTATCCATCCATCCATCCACAAATCTATCTTCTCTGCCTACTATTCCTGGGAGAGTTGTATGAGTAGAGTCCTCAAGCACCTTCTTCATAGGGTCCTCTTTGAATCAACCATTAGTAGACTTTCTGGCTGGATTTTCAGGTGTAATCCACTGAAACCGTGACTATTATCCAACCGCCTTGTTCTTGGTCTACCCCTAAGTTTCTTGTTGCATGGCCTGGCTTGAACAATCCATCTTAAAATTTTTTCCTGTGATATTCTCATCACGTATCTGTATAACTGGAGCTGTGACCTCTCAATGCAGAGCAGTAGAAACTGAGCCAGGAGAGACTTTCTGATCTCCAAGCTATGCACTCTGTCAAGTGGCATTGCTCCAGAGATTCTTCAGAGGAACCCTATTTCAGCCACTAGTGTTCTTGATCATACTCTTTTGTTTCTTATCTAACATTCATGACCATAGGTCAGGATAGGTGCAAAAACACTCCATACTGTATATTCAGTATTTACCCTATCAAAGGTATCAGGTTCTCTTCTCCTTTGTTCATGATATTATTGTGTATATAATAACGTTTATACAAACACCATTTTCTATTTGTTATGATGATAAAATGTGTATATAACACATCTACACATACAGCAGGCACACACACATGCACACATACAACTATATATACATATGTATATGTATGTTTGTGTGTGTCTATATATATACGTTTATGTGTGTATGTATACATATTTTAAGTCTATCTATCTATCTATCTATCTATCTATCTATCTATCTATCTATATATATATATATATTTATATATATGTTTGTATGTATGTATGTATATGCATGCATGTGTGTGTATGTGTGTGTGTGAGAGAGAGAGAGAGATTTTCTTTCTATTCAGAATCACCAGGAATCCACATCCGCCTAATACTGTACTGACATATTTCAGTCAACTCACCTGCAAAGATATTAACTATCAATAGCTCAGTCTTAGTAGCAGGAAGTAGGTACCATGTGGCAAGGAAGTTAAAGTTCACAGTTTATCACAGCAAATAGATAGACCGTTGTTGTTGTTGTTTGACCCCAGGTCAATTCTGATGATGCATAGCTCTGTAGCTATGCTCTAGGACTTTCCAGCCAGAACCATCTATTACCTTTTATCTTTTACTTGTTTCAGTCATTTGACTGTGGCCATGCTGGGACACTGCCCTGAAGGCTTTTAATTGAGCAAATCGACCCCAGGACTTGTTTATTTTATAGCCTAGTACTTATTGTATAGTTCTTTTTTTGCTGAATTATTAAGTTACAGGGACATAAACACACCAACACCGGTTGTCAAGAGGTAGTGGGGGACAAACACAGACACAAACATATACATACATACAGTTTCCATCTACCAAAGTCACTCACAAAGTTTTGGTATGTCCAAAGCTATAGTAGAAGACACTTGCCCAAAGTGCCACATAGTGGAACTGAACCCAGATCCATGTGGTTGGGAAGCAGAACTGGTACTTAATTTACTGACCCCAAAAGGATGAAAGGCTAAGTTTATCCCAGCGGCATTTGAACTCAGAACATGAGGACAGACGAAATAACACTAAGCATTTCACCACGTGTGCTAACGACTCTGCCAGCTCACTGCCTTGTACCATTACAATAATGTTAGAGGCTCCCTTGTTGATTTACGGAACAAAATGTTTCAAATTATCTTTGGTAAAAATCTAGAAATCAGTTCTAGATCATCTTCTCATTTGTCAATACATGATGAAACAAAAGTTTCGTAATGCTACAGCAGTAGTTCTTGTGCAGCAGGTAAAAGAGCAGAGGTAATAAAGGAGAAGGATTTACCCTCTTGATAATTATATTACCTAACTTGATAGCAATGATGGTTCTGGGGGTGGTAGTGTTGATGATGATGATAATGATATTAGAAATGATGAAGGCACTGACAATAATGATAATTATTGTCATGGTGATGACACACACACACACACACATATGCCAGGCTTCAGCATAGTTTCCATCAGTCAAATTTTATCACAAGGCATTGGGTCAACGGAGACCTATAGTAAAACACATTTGCTCAAAATTGCCATGCTGTGGGACTGAACCCATAACTATGTGGTTGTAAAATGACATTCCCAACCAAGGAACCATCCCAGTACCTACACAGGGTACAATATTGTAGGGAGTGGGTTTCATTATCATAGTGTTCCTATGTGGTTGTCCGACTTGCTAGAAATAGCAGCTGGGTGAATTTTCCCCAGATCACACCCTACTGTTTTACATTATGTGTATCACTCACACATACATATATAATGCTGTTTGATATATTCTTAAAAAAAAAAAAAAAACAAGATGGTGATCAAAGTTGAAATGCTTTTGATCAGGGCTCAGCTGGGAATAGATAACATCATCATAATCATCGTCATCATCATTGTCATCACCATCATCATTGTTGTCCGCATCAGCATCACCATCATCATTATCATCACTCATCAACATCATATCATTTTCATTATTGTCATCAACATCCTTATCCTCTCTTCACCTTCTTTATAATTGTCGCCATCATCATCATGAACATGATGATCACGATCACCAATACCAATCATCCTCACTAT
>NC_142941.1:35762339-35792339 GCF_046866305.1 Octopus bimaculoides | reverse complement strand
AATGTGGTGAACAAACTGAAGTGAAAAAAAGATTCAGCTTTTGAATCAGTGAATAAAATGCAAATGTAAAGTGAGCAATTAGAAAAAAAACAAAACTGTAAACAGTGAAATCAATCATAATTGTGAACATAAATTCAATAATGTCTTTGTTCCTGTTTCTCAATCATGACTTTATCGAATCAAGAAACGTTTTTGCTGATTGTGATCCATGCTTCTGCTTCAGGAAATTTCTATATTTTGTCTTGACTAACAAAAGATAATCAAATCCAGATTCACAAAAGTATGTCATTACAAATGGATTAAGGATACAACTCTTAGTTGTAATCTGTTTGGGGTAAAAATCTACATTTCTAGAATAAAGTTCTTGTTGTGCTTATAAGATTATTCTTAAGAGTAACTTAATAATTTTTTTCTGAAAAACAATTTTAGTAAAATACTACACCCTTCAGCTGAAGGGTCTTGTTTTGCAAGTTTCTTGGTGACCTCACTGGTGCTGGTGCCATGTAAAAAGCACCCATGAAACTCTGTTAAGTGGTCAGAAGGTTATCCAGCTTTAGAAATTATGCTAAAGCAAACAATAGAATTTGATGCAATCCACTAAGTCAAACCATCCAATCCATGCCAGCATGGAAAATGGGCAATAAATAACAAGCCAAGTGAAATCGTGGTTGTGGCCAAATACCAGTGTTAGATAACAAGCACTTGTGCCAGTGGCATGTAAAAAGCACCTTTGAAATGTTGAGCCTCATGGAGACAGTGACAAGTGACTGAGACCTTTGGTGATATAGTGTACTCGAGAAGACCTGTCAAGCCAAGTGAGATCATAGTCATGGCTGATGCCAGTTTTGCATAATTGGCACCCATGCTGGTGGCATGAAAAAGGCACCCACTACATTCTTGGACTGGTTAGCATTAGGAAGGGCATCCAGCCATAGAAACCATGCCAGGTCATACTGGAACTTGGTGCAGCTCTACAGCTTACCAGTTTTCAGCTAAAACGTCCAACCAATGCGAAAATGGAAAACAGATGTTAAGTGATGATGACAATGATATATTTTCCCTTCTTTTTCACACTTACAGAAATACCTGCCCAAAGGGTGCAGGTACCCAAGGTTGAGAACGTGTGGTATATTTTAATGTCAAAACTTGATTGCTGTTTATTTTGTAAAGGGATTTTGAACTTTGGACAAAAACAAAGGGAGGGGTAAAAATTGAGCCCCAAAATAAATACTAAGACAGACACAATATATTTAAAATTCTTTAATGCATTGTTTCAGCAATGTCACAGTCAAATGACTGAAACCTCTTTACATAAAAAGTATAATTAATGATCCTTTCTACTATAGGCACAGGGCCTGGACTTTGATGGTGGTGGTGGTGGGGAGGAGGAGGGTGAAGTCTATTACATCGACCCCAGTACTCAACTGCTTCTTATTTTATCGATCCCAAAAAGGATGAAAAGCACAGTTGACCTCAACAGAATTAGAACTCAGAACACGAAGATGGATGAAATGCTGCCTTAAGTATAATTAATAATAGTTAAATAGCAATGTTGATAAAGTATTGAACTTCTGATTAAATGGTAGAACATTTCATATCTACAGATGATGCTGATTTGCATCCAACAGACAACCTTTGACATTTTTAATCTAAATGATTTTTAACCTAATATTTACAGACTATTATTTATTACCTTTATCTACTTCAAGTTCCATCATTAAAAACGATTTATAAATAAGTTCTGATTTAAGTTCCACTGTATGTATTTCATTGCAGTTTTCTTACATATATTGATTTGGAAGACAGGAGGATGGATCATTCCATTTACTATTACAGGGTCTCTGGCATAGGTAAGATTGACATGGCTAATGTTTCTTTGGAATAATTGTAAGTTTATAGCTGCAAGAAAAATATTAGCATTGGGAGAACTCCAAAGGATTAATGTTCTTGAGAAGAAGGACTGGTAATAATGTTTAGTGCAAGTACCAAGTGGAGTAGTTATACTAAGGGAAATGTGAGGAGGAGAAGAGATGAATGAGTTGAGTGTTTCAGAATAGAGGTGGCACAAGATCAGTGAGATATTAACCCACTGTACTCATTTGAGGACAGTTGTATTTGGTTTATAAAGGTTAACTGGATGCTTCTGTATGTTTGTTATCCCTATTTATGTTTTGACAGGGTTAACCTGGGTTAAGAGCTGAAGATATTACAGTGTTGGTAGGAGAAGGATAAAGTGAGAGAAAGAGGGAAAGAGAGAGTGAGTGAGGGGGAAAGGGAGAAAGAAGAAGACAAAGAAGAAAAGAGAAGAGCATATGGCTGTGAAGGAGAGGTGGTAGAGTATTGGCAAGCATATTCTTTTATTCTTTTTCTTCTCTTATTCTTTAGATTGTGGAAACAACCTTATTCTTTAGATTGTGGGGCACTTAATATTTATGGGTTTAGTTTAGCTAACCAAGCTCAGTGCTTTTATTTTAAGCAAGGTACTTATTCCACCAGTGTCTTTTAGCTGAACTGGTGAGTTATGGGGATGTAAAGAAACCAACACTGGTTGTCAAGCAGTGAGGGAACAAATGCAATCTCAACGATGCACACCCACACACACACACACATTTATGCATATATACATAAATGTATATACACGTGTGTGTGTCTGTTTGGTGGGCTTCTATGCTTTCTGTTCACCAAATTCCAAAGTACTATAGCAGAAGACATCTGCACAAGCTGTCATGCAATGGAACTGAACCTGAAACCATATGTTTGTGAAATTAACTTCAATAACTAAACAGCTACACAGAAAATAACACTGCTAGATGCTGCAAAATATCATAGGTTGGATTTCAGTTCATTTTTCCTGTCACAGATTTTGAAGATTATCTGTTTCCTGGTCTATTTTCTCAACCTAAATGCGTTGTTGATAAAAAAAAACAAAAACATTTTGATTTATATTTTCTCCACTTGTACTCTGGCAATATTCCTGAAGTGATAAACCAATGATTAACCTTTTAAGTCACTGGTGGTGAACTTTACAATAAACATGTGACATAATGGTGCACATGCTTGTATCAATTATTTTTGGGAAGGTAGATCTCCTTATTAGTTAATTACAACAGAGTCCAAATACCTCAAGGAGTGATGCTTCACCTTCTCAAACCTGGACCCTTTTGTCTAACTTTACCCTTCATCTATGCTCTTGAGCAAAAAATAAATAACTGCATACACAGCTCAAGAGTAATGATTTCAGGCCAGCTAATAGAGAAAATCACACACAAAAATAAAAAAGAAAATGTTCAGAATAACAATAATAGGTCTATCTCTCAACTACTGCATTTGTTCACTGCAGGAAAACTAATGGGCAGATTCATAAAAACAAACAAAAAAATCAAGAGAATAAAAATAATAGGCTTATCTCTCAACTATTATATTTGTTCACCTGAATTGCTATTTTCCTCACCATTTTCACCGATTTGATTGTCCAAATTGCTCACATTATCTGCATAAGGGTAAACTCTTTAGATGAAAAGTTTACCAATGATTTCCTCAATTGTAGAGAGTCTTGGCCTTGCTCATTTACCTCACAAAGTGCTTGGTTCATCACATTCATTTCATCACCAAAATTCATTTTTTCGATTAAAAACAAAATAAAGAACAGCAATGAGGGGCACCATTAACAGTGAGTCATAAACATACTTAACTACAAAGTTGCAACCTGATCCTTTGTATAATTTTAGTATTTCCTCTTCTTTTTCTCTGTGTGTTGTTCATAACCGCTTTAATGGGAATCTGGTAGAGAATAGACTTAGACTACTACTGTTATAGCAGGAACATGGTGTGGTAGGATTAACACTACACCCGTGCTGTTTAATTCAGCCTCTGCCACATCAAATCTTCTTTCAGAACTTTTTGCAGACATTGAATTGGAAGGGTTGCTTGAGTGTTGGGTAGATTGTGACATCAATTTGAATTCGGTACTCTGAGCTCAAATACTGCTAAAGTTTATATTGCCCTTCATCCTTTCTGAGTTGATAAAAAAAAAAAATGAAAAATAAAAATGCACCATCCTCGAATGGTGTATTAATGGAGGTGTTAGAGGGTCAAGTGAGATACGTTGATGTTTCTGTTTCAGTCCTTTGCATTCTGACAGCAATGCCCGTGACAACGTTGGTGCTAAACTGCACTGGCCAAAGTTGGCAGCCTTTTCCTTGGATAAGCATTGGTAATTTGGTGAAAAGCGATTTGCATACATGGGCAACTGCCAGGCTTCCTCAAAAGAAAAGAAAAGAAAAATCTCGCAACAACCTTCATGAATAGATTTGTAGAGGTACTGTAAAACTTGACCGATGTAGGCTCTCAATATTTGTGTGTGGTAAAAGAAGACTGTGAGTTCAGTGAAGTATTTATATGGTGTCTTGCCTATGATCACCAAATTTTGAAACATAAATATGATAATGTTGGTGGTGGTGGCATTGATGTTAATGGCAGTTGTAGTGGTGTTGATTGTAACACCAATTACCAGTACCCCTGCACATACTATCTGGTTGGGATAGGAGACATTTTGGCACTGCTGTTTTGACATCACTGGTATAACATTGACTTATGTGACATCAGAATGTTTTAATGTTTCTCTTGTTTTCATGTTTCTCTCTCACTCTTGCTCTCTCCTCCTCCTACTGCCATCACCTTTCTTCTCCCTTTCTCTGTTTATGCATGTCAGCATATTTCCTTTATGCGTATGAGGAGAGGGGAAGTGTTTGTGCCAATCATCATCATCATGCAATGTCCACTTTCCATGCTGGGTATGGGTTTAATGGTTTCACTGGAGCTGGTAAGCCAGAGAGCTGCACCAGGCTTGACTCCTCTGTTTTGGCTTGGTTTCTACTGCTGGATGCCCTTCCTAATGCCATCCACTTTACAGAGTATACTAGATGTCTGTTATGTGTCACTAGCAAGGGTGCCATTTGCATGTCACCAGCCTGGGTGTGTCTTCTTACAGGTCACTGACATGGGTACCTTCTACATATCACTGGCACAAGTACCTTTAATGTGTCACTGGCCTGTGTGCCCTTTTATGTGTTAATGGCACAGGTGCCCTTTACAAGTCAAGAGCATGGGCTTCCTTTTACATATCACCAGCATGGCTTCCTTTTATGTCACTGGCACTGGAAACTTTTACATGCCACCTTCATGGGTGCTTTTTACATGTCACCGGCACTGGTCATGATCAGGAATGAATTGTAATGTTCTTCTCTCACTCTCTCACTCTCTCACCCTCTATCCTTATGTGTAATTTCTGTATGTGCATGCGTGGGTGTGTATTTTCCTCTAGCATCAAAACGTACCATTGCCGAAACAAGTTGGATATCCAGTCAGCTGTTCCGATCATCAGCATCCAAACAACTGTGGCCAATCATCTCATTCGAACCTTGTTGACAATGTTGTTGTTGTTAGTGGTGAAGCTATTGGTAGTTGTATCAAGGAGGACAGAGGTGACACGATAAAAGACAGGTGTTGAAATATGAGGCAATACCACTAACATCCAAACATGCATCATAGTAGCTATGTGTGAATGCATGCTTGTGAGAAAGTTCCTTTAAGTGTGTGTCTGTGTGTTTGTGTGTATGTGCGTGTGTGTGTGAGTATGTATATATATATATATATATATATATATATATATACATAAATATGTGCATATATCTATGTATATTTGTGTGTTGTTATGCATGAGTGTGTGTAAATGTATCCATGTGTAGTTGTATGCATGTGCATGTATGCCTGTATACGTGTGTTGTGCACGTATGTTTGTGTGTACATGAATTTGTGTAATGGTGTCCATGAGTGTGTCTGTGTGTTTGTTAATTCAGTATGTGTGTGTGTGTGTGTGTGCATGTGTACATGTGGCTGGATGTGCTTATGTGTGATTATGCATGTGTGGTGAGTGTGGCGGGAATACAGAGGGGGTGTGTGTGATTTTCGCATCAAAAGGGATTGTGAGATTGGTATAGGCTGTGGTGTGTGAGTAATGATGTGTTAGTAGTGGTTTGGGTGAGTGTGGTGGTGTTAGTGGGAATGGTGGTGCTAGCATGGGACAGTGCTGAAGGTTGTGGTATAGAATAGTAGATGTCGTAGGATTAGTTTTAGTGATTGTTGTAGCACTAGTAGGTTGTGGTGTGGAGTTAAGGAGATAGTGAAAGTGTAGTATAGGAGGGGTGTTTTTTGTTGTGATAGTCCAACCCATTACAGCATGGAAAATGGACAGTAAATGATGATGATGATGATGATGATGAAGATGATGGAGCAGTGTTGATCGTAATCATAGAAGTGGTAATCATGACAGTGGTGACTGCTATGTGACCGTGGTGATGATGGTAGTAGTGATGGTGATAATCATTATAATAGTTGTAATTATGATGATGGTGGTGGCGGTGATGGCACAGTGAAGTTGTGGGGGTTGCTGTGTGAAGTGGGGCTGACACATGTTAATTGTAGTTGCAATGATGATGATGATGGTGGTGGTGCTTTAGTAGGTGTAAAAGTACACTTCACTCTAATGGCATTAAGCTACTGAGATTGTTTCCAGTCTTGGAATTGAAGAATATTGTGCATTGATTACATTCATTGATTCCGGTGAAGTCAAGTAGCCATTCCAAATGAGTATTTCCTTTGATATTTCACGGTATATCGATATTGAAAAATATACACATACAAGCATATATATAGATTTTGATATGCTACATTACTATCTATCTATCTATCTATCTATCTATCTATCTGTGTATGTATATATATATATATATATATATATATCTGTATATATAGATATGTATATATATATAGATATGTATATATATATGTATGAATATCTGTATATATATATATTTATATATGTATATATATATATATATATATATATATATATATATATATATATATATATATCTGTATATATATATCTGTATATATATATATCTGTGTATATATATATATATATATATATATATATATATATATATATATATATATATATATATATATATATATATATGTATATATATATATATATATATATATATATATACACATATATATATGTATATATATATATATATATACACATATATATATGTATATATTATATGGTCTTATTAATTGACATTGCAACCCATGTGACTCAAGGGCATGGGGTTTTGTGCATGGATATGTGTGTATATGCATGAGTATGTCTGTGTGTGTGTGTGTGTTTGTTTGTGTTTTTGATAAATAGATTAGTAGAAAACACTAGACACCTTTGATCCACTTTAGTAGCAATTTTGGCTAATGAAAAATTTTACATACATACATACATATATACAGACATACATACATGGGCACACACACACACGTGCACACAAATACGTGCATACATTCACACATACATACATACATACATACATACATACATACATATGCATGTATATATATCATCATCAGTGTTTTAATGACCATATTTCTTTGCTTGCATGGGTTAGATGATAACTTTGCTGAGACAGAATTTTTTTCTCTACTGCCAGATGCTCTTGCTGTTACAACCCTCACCTATTTTCAGGCAAAGAGACTTATCTATCAAACAAGAAAAAGTCCGTAAATGATACTTTTTATACTGACACATTTGCTGTCAGCATACACATATCTAAACAGGAATACATACTCATGCACACACACACATACACTTAAGTACACATGCACTCACACACACACACACATATGATGGGCTTGGTCGGTTCATGGCTATAGTAGAAGACAGTTGCCCAAGGTGCCATGCTGTGGGACTGTATCCAAAACTACATGATTTAGAAGCAAACTTCCTAACCATACAAACATGCCTGTACCTGCTTCCCCACACACTCATGTACTTGTGTGTCCTTTATCTTTTCTTATCTTTTACTTGTGTCAGTCATTAGACTGTGGCCATGCTACGGCTCTGCTCTGAAGAATTTTAGATGAACGAATTGACCCCAGTGTATTTTTGTTTTAATGTCTGGTACTTGTTCTATTGACCTCTTTTGACAAACCAATAAGTTATGGGGATGTAAACATACCAACTCTGATTGTCAAACACTAGCACAAAACACACACACACACACACACACATGTATGCGGTGGTCTTCTTTCAGTTTCCGTCTTTCAAATCCACTCACAATGCTTTGGTTGACCCGAGGTTATAATAGAAGACCCTTGCTCAAAGTGCCATGCAGTGGAACTGAACCTCAAAACATGTGGTTGGGAAGCAAACCTCTAACCAGCCAATATATATAGGCACACCTGTGCCTATATATATGTGTGTGCATGAGTATGTGTGCAAATATTTAGTTCTCCATTGCTTTTGAAGATGAGATTTTAGTTTTTCAATCAAATGGACTTGTCTACAGATTGAATTAATTTGTAAGTGGCTCAATATTTCTCATTATTCTTAATGTAATCCACATGTAGAATCAGCGGGATACAGTGTGTGTGGCGTGCTGTGTCTGATAAAGCTGTGCTTTTGAATTACAGAAACAATTCATTTGGCAGACCTCCCATGTAAATTCTGTCCATGTAATTTCACCCAAAACATTTCGGTTAATCTGAGGCTATTTTTTATCACTCATGACAAAAATATTATGTTATGAAGTCAGATCTAGGAAAATACCTTGACCATTCAACCTTGCTGCACATATGAAGACACTCATACACACATCAACACACATATGCTTCAATTATGTGCAACAGAAGTAGTGTTTGATTAAAATAGCCATTTATGTGTCATACCTAAAGTATATACATCGTGATAAGCAAAATTTACAGCAGAATTTGTCCAGAGATACTATCTCTTACAGACATGCTTTTTAATTTCTTTTTTGGAGTCTGTGTCTATTGTGTGTATATATATGTATGTATTATTGTTTCACTTTTGACACGTAATACTGAAATAGTGGAGGAGATATGATATTGCTGTGGGCTCGAACTATGCAAGAAGTTAAAAATTGCTTTGGCCTACGACACTACTTGGACCCTAAGTAAGGCATGTGTTAATTTGGAATGAAATTGGTTGTGTAGTTCTCGAGTTTTAGGGATTCACACTGACACACATTCTCATCTTTATATATCTGATATTTATGCGCATATTCGAAAATTCTAGTGTTATGGACCCTGTAAAAAGGATTTTGCTCCTGAAAAATGGAGCGCTTGGAGCTATTTGGGGTGGGTGTGTTAATGTCAACCAGAGAAGTAGAATTGTTGGGAATGTTTTTAACTTGGGTCTTATATGTATTGTTTGAATTTCTTTGAAATAGGAAATATATGTATGTTCACTGGGTTTGTAAAAGAGAGCAAAGCTACAGGAAACCAAACGACGAATGATCACAATAAGCAGTCAGCTACCCTACCCTAGTCATTACTACTCCCCAATGTAGGATTCCTCACCATACAGGTGACAGGCACAGCCGTAAGATGCATTACAGATCTATAGCAATTGGAAGGGCATGACCCAACTCAAATATTAACAACTGTGTGACGTGAAGGCTAAGGGGAAATGAAAGTGTCACCTCTGGAGTTTGCAAATGACCACTATACCGAGAGGTAACTGGACAGAATAAATTTACAATCTATAAATATCTTAGAACAACCAGTCACTCATCTGGGAAGGTCTTGAAATCAATGTTACCATTGGGGGACTATGTGTGACCTGGTGATAATAAAAAGACTCAAAGGAGGTCTGCAACCAAATAACTTTACTAAATACTTTGCAACTGAATCAGTGGAGGCAAAGATGCCTCTCTTTTATTTGACAATTTATGCACCACATTGCAGAAATCACAATCTAAGTATATCTCAAAGCAAACTCTTACACTGTTGTACCATTGAATTACAAATAATGCTCATCTTTTATGCTCGGGTGACCCTACTACAGCATCCAAGAGAACAACTGTATTCGTCTTTGCTTAGATAAAATGACCTAAATTGTGGGTGTTAAATCCGCATGAAGGGGTCTTTGTAACTACTAAGAAGATGAAATTTTAGAAATATTACTTCATTTGTGTCTAATATCTATGGTTAAAATTTCATCAGCAGCATATGAATTTTCATGGGCGTTATGGCCATTATGCACAGAATATAATTTTGAAATTTCATAAAGATCCATTCAGTACTTTTGACCTAGTTTTAGATCATAAAAAATGTCTAAAATTTGGGAGCTAAGGCCCCCATTATATATATATCATCATCATCAGCGTCGTCGTCGTCGTAGTCATCGTTTAACATCCACTTTCCATTCTGGAAATATATATATATATATATATATATATATAAGTCAGTAAATAGTGTGGTTGTGTTAACCACACGTGGAGAAATAATAGGAAAATGAAAAAAAGCCAGAATGCTGAACTGGGAGCATAATTTAATAAAGATTTTTTCGCAATGAAAACCGGTTAGAAAAAATCTTTATTAAATTATGCTCCCAGTCCAGCATTCTGGCTTTTTTTCATTTTCCTATATATATATATATATATATATATATACTCTTTTACTTGTTTCAGTCATTTGACTGCGCCCATGCTGGAGGACCGCCTTTTAGTCAAGCAAATCGACCCCAGGACTTATTCTTTGGAAGCCTAGTACTTATTCTATTGGTCTCTTTTGCCGAACCGCTAGGTGACGGGGATGTAAACACACCAGCATTGGTTGTCAAGCGATGTTGGGGGGACAAACACAGATACACAAACACATAAACACACATACATACATACATATATATATATATATATATATATATATATATATATATACACACATATATGACGGGCTTCTTTCAGTTTCCGTCTACCAAATCCACTCACAAGGCTTTGGTCGGCCCGAGGCTATAGTAGAAGACACTTGTCCAAGGTGCCACGCAGTGGGAATCAACCCGGAACCATGTGGTTGGTAAGCAAGCTACTTACCACACAGCCACTCCTGCACCTATATATATATATATATATATATATATATATATATATATATATATATCTTTAATCTTTCATATTTTACTTGCTTCATTCATTAAACTGTGACCTTGATAAGGCCTGCTATGAAGACTTTTAGTTGAACGAATTGACCCCAGTATCTATCTTCTTTAAGCCTGGTACATATTCTATCAGTCCCTTTTGCTGAACTGCTGAGACACCAACACTGGTTGTGAAGCAGTGATGGGAGACATAGGCACATAGACATGCACACACAACCATATACATATCTGTATGCATTCAAATATATACACACACAACAGATTTCTTTCAGTTTCCATCCCTAGAGTTTGGTCAGCCTGAGGCTACTGGTATCATGGAAGACACTTGCCCAAGGTGCCATACAATGGGACTGAACCCAAGACCATGTAAGTGGAATTCAAACTTGTTACCGCATAGCCATGCGTAATATACATATATATGTGGCACGTAAAAGCACCCACTACACTCTCTGAGTGGTTGGCGTTAGGAAGGGCATCCAGCTATAGAAACTCTGCCAAATCAGATTGGAGTCTGGTGTAGCCATCTGGTTTCACTAGTCCTCAGTCAAATTGTCCAACCCATGCTAGCATGGAAAGCAGACGTTAAACGATGATGATGATGATGATTATGAATAACACACACAAACACATCAAACTTGAAACAACAATAAAAACAACATTGGTTTCTGATTTTAGTATAAGGTCAGCAATTTTGCAGGTGGAACCTGAAAGATTGCATGATAGTACTTGACACACAATACAAACTTGTCTTAACTATTGTTCCAACAGAGCATGAAACTTATAGTAGCTAACATTTAAATCCTGTATATATTAAATGATATATATTAAGAAATATATATATATATATATATATATATATATATATATATATATACACATATAGAAAGATATTTATGTGTATATATATATATATATATATATATATATATATATATATAAACGATGTATGTATACATAAATATGAATTTATATCTATATATAAAGATATAAGTATACATATATATAACAATGTATATATACATATATATAAAAATGCATACACACACACACACACACACAAGATACATATTCTCCTGCACAGATGTATATATATATATATATGTTATCAGTAAGAATGTAACAAGAGAAGTAGAGGTTGATACAATGAGATTTTAAAATGAACATCTCTTTCTGACTCTTCTGCTGCTTCTTTTTGTTATTGCTTCGGTTGAGGTTAATAAAAGAAAAGCTGTCAGAATTAATTATCAAACTCTCGCTCATGTCATTGATTAAATGAAATTTGAATTAATGCATTATCTACAACACCGCATCACTTATGTCTATGTTTGTGCCAGTGTGCATTCATGTGTGTGTGTGTGTGTGTGTGTGTTTGTATGCTTCTTGTTTATGCGTGTGTGCGTGTGTGTTTGTATGCTTGTTTATGTGTGTGTGTTTGTATGCTTCTTGTTTGTGTGTGTGTGTGTGTTTGTATGTTTCTTGTTTGTGTGTGTGTGTGTGTGTTTGTATGCTTCTTGTTTATGTGTGTGTGTGTGTGTTTGTATGCTTCGTGTTTATGTGTGTGTGTGTGTGTTTGTATGCTTCTTGTTTATGTGTGTGTGTGTTTGTATGCTTCTTGTTTATGTGTGTGTGTGTGTGTGTGTTTGTATGCTTGTTTATGTGTTTGTGTGTGTGTGTTTGTATGCTTCTTGTTTGTGTGTGTGTGTGTGTGTGTGTGTTTGTATGCTTCTTGTTGATGTGTGTGTGTGTGTGTGTGTGTGTTTGTATGCTTCTTGTTGATGTGTGTGTGTGTGTATTTGTATGCTTCTTGTTTGTGTGTGTGTGTGTGTGTGTGTTTGTATGCTTCTTGTTGATGTGTGTGTTTGTATGCTTCTTGTTTGTGTGTGTGTGTGTGTGTGTTTGTATGCTTCTTGTTTATGTGTGTGTGTGTGTGTGTTTGTATGCTTCTTGTTTGTTTGTGTTTGTGTGTGTGTGTGTGTGTTTGTATGCTTCTTGTTGATGTGTGTGTGTGTGTGTGTTTGTATGCTTCTTGTTTATGTGTGTGTGTGTGTGTATAAGCAAACCAACAACACTTCTCATGCTGGGATGGAGGACAAACACAAAGACTCATACACACATACTCACACAGACACAAAGTCACACACACACATACACACACACACAGACACACAATACATACACAACAGATAGTGGGCTTCCACACTATTTCTGTCTACCAGATTCACCCACTAGGCATGGATTGGTTCAGGGCTATAGTAGACAACCTGTGATGAAAGAGCTGTGCAGTGAGATTGAACCTGAAACCCCATGGTTTCAAAGCGAGCTCTTTAACCATACACCCATGCCTACACCATGTTTGCATATATTTTTTTCTTTTACGTATTTCGTCTGACACAACTCTTCCCCCACTCCCAAATTCACTCACAATGTTTGGTCATTTCAAGGCTATAATAGAAGACTCTAGCCCAAGGTGTCATATTGTGGGATTGAACCCAAAACTACATGGTTACAAAGCAAGCTTCTGAACCACATAGCCATGCACATAGGAGGGTAAATGAAAGGGGCGTGCATATGTACGTTTTACATTTTGTAATTGCCTACTATGAAGAATGTCAATTGTACTTAATACATATATTACAGCCTATTATAGAGCAGTTGATTGGCAGGATCATTAGAGTGTTAGAATAAATGTCTTAGATTTCCCTTGTTCTTTTTGATTGCCTTGCTCTGGTGGATGTGGGGTTGTGCTGATGGCCTTTCTGGGCCCTCCAAATCCATTTTTATTGTATTCCTTTTGTTCTGAATTCAAACCCAGGGCATAGTTGACTTAGCCTTTCATCATTACAGAGTTAATATAACAGGCACCAGTAACATATTGAGTCAATATAATCGATCCTAACTGAACCCTCTCAAAGTATTTGTCTTTGCACCAGTGTTAGAAATGAATTATTTCTACAGATGGGTGTGGGTATTGGCTGTGTGGTTAACAATCTTAGTTTCCAGCCTTTTGGTTTTGGGTTCAGTCCCACTGCATGGCACCTTGAACTTGTGTTATACAGGCTTTGCTCACAGCCCCAGGCTGAATGCCAAGTGAATTGGTATTTTAGAAATGCATTTGAGATTTCCTTC
Organism: Octopus bimaculoides; assembly: GCF_046866305.1. Taxonomy (NCBI): domain Eukaryota; kingdom Metazoa; phylum Mollusca; class Cephalopoda; order Octopoda; family Octopodidae; genus Octopus; species Octopus bimaculoides. Next base: position 35,778,199 of record NC_142941.1, on the reverse strand, counting down.
ATTTCTCAGATGTGTGTGTGTGTGTGTGTGTGAGTGTGAGAGAGAGAGAGAGTTATATCAGAAGATAACTAACCTTGTACATTTTACTTGCAGTTTCATTCATTGTTGTCTTGTTTTTGCTATTCTGCAGTGAAAAATACCAACTATTTAAAAACTTGAATGAGAAACCATTATGTACAAACAAGGCCTCGAATTCATCTTTCACTGCTTTGGGGTTAATGAAATGACCACTGTAGATATTAACTGTACAGCTCAGTGGTTTGCTGTTGATACATTAGTTAACAATATTTGCAGCCTGAAGATGCATCTTCTTAGGTGCTATGTCCAGAGTGTTGGACATAGGCAATCATGTCCTGCCACAATTCTCTGTTCTTTGTTTTCTGCAACAGTTACATTTCCTGCTGTTTAATGCCTTTTTCTTCCAACCAGTTCACCGAGCTTGACATCCATATCATCTCTCTTCCTTTGTTTCTTTTCATTTCAATTTTTCTGATCATTGCTAAATTCTACAGGCCCTCTTTCGTCCAGGCCCTCTTTCGTCCAGGCCCTCTTTCGTCCAGGCCCTCTTTCGTCATATGACCAAGAAATCTCAACTGCTTGGCCTTTATCTCATGAAGCAGTTTCCTTTTTTACCACAGCCTGGGTCATCTCTCCTTCATTATACACCTTGAAGATTCATCTATTGATGTTGAAATGATGGGTCAGTAGATTTTGCTTGTTTTCCTCTTGCTAGACCCCACTTTCTCTATATATTAAATAAATAGACACATAACTGCTGCTGATAACTAGATTAACCACAGATTACAAACAAGTTTATAATATCTTTTAATTGATTCAGTCATTTGAGCTGCAGCTGTGGTGGAACACTGTCTTAAAGAGTTTAGTTCTATAAATCACTCTCACCCCCATACTTATTTCATACATTTCTGAACTTATTCTAACAGCTTCTTTTGCAGAACTAAGTTACAGGGTTGTAAACAAACCAACACCAGTTGTCGAGTACTGGAGAGAGACAAGCACAAGTGCAATGACACACACATACACAGACACACACACATATGATGGGCTTCCACAAAATTTCTGTCTACAAAATTCACTCACAAGGTAGTAGTTGACCTAGTGATAAAAAAGTACTAGCCTGAGGTGCTGTGCTGTGGGACTGAACCTGGCAGCACATGGTTGTAAAGCGAGCTTCTTAATCATACAGCCATTACAGTGTTGTTTACAACTTGAAAATATATCTGTAGATGTTGACAAGATGGACCAATAAATTTTTGTCTTCCTGAGGCTTTGTTTGTAAATATTGAGCATATAACAATCAATGATAACAGTCTGGAAATGGTTCCTCTTGTTTGTTTTACTTCACATATCATAATTTATATTCATCTGTCCTGTCCTAACCAAATTCCATTCCAATATAATTTAAGTGCATTGTTATGAAGTCATATTGTCTGATGGCTATTTAGAGGTTAATGTCTTAGATCCTTGTGTCACAAACAACAAGTTGGTGATATTGATTTTCTTTTGATGCTGAAGGCCTAAGCTTATACCCAGTTGAATTCTTTAATAGTGAATGCATAAAAATTAATGCTCTGATAAACTGGAACACTGAAGGATAGCTGGATCTCATCAGAATATTCATTTGATAAAGTTTTATGGAGTTATGAATAATTATATTGCTGGAGAGAATGTGAGCAAAGTCTTGCAATCACGGAAATAAGAACTGATAAATTTCTGTCATGACTATACCAACTTTTATGGAAAAAAAAAAGTTATTGTGGGTTAATTACTTGGATGTGCCATCTGCATGGAAAACAATAGTTTATTTAGTTAATGTTACTATATTTAATGTAATAAATATCAAAATTCTAATTTAAAATATTTATAAGATAATATTAGCTTAGTGATACAACAATGTTATCTTCTATACTTGCTGAAATAATCAAAATAATATTAATCATTAAGTTAATTTTGTCTTTTTCTCAACACATTTATACTCTAATGAAGAAAGCTGCTTATTAATTAGTTGAGAGTATGTCACTTTATTAAAAAAAAAAGCAATTATTAAAATTTACAATGTTCAGATACTTCTTCAAAATTCCAATTTTAATATATTTTTATCAAAATGTGATTTTTAGGTTTCTTTATTATTGAAGATTTCAACTACAGAAAACTAATTTTAATTCACTGCAAGATAGCATTTTTTAACATTGTGCAATAGTGTTTCCTGTTTGTGTTTTCTACAGATGTATCAATATGAACGTTTCTTAAAATTCTGAGTTTAATCCAGCCTCAGTCACATTATGCCCTTTCATATTTGTAGGGTGTTTTTGAAGAAGAAAAGTGATTTTAATTTACTTATGACAATTGTACTAAATATAAACTTGTCCCATATTCCTTCAACGACAGAATTTGATTGTTGTGTACAATGTTAAAAAACACAACTCATAACCATTATAGGAGACTACAGCATGAAATCATTTGATTATTTCTGATAGTTAATTCTTTTGCTGAGATCACTGTTCATGTTATCATTGATCATATGATGAATGAAAGGAAAAATATATCATTTCCCATCCCTTTACATCTGTAACTATGTGTTTATATAGGTTATTACTACTAAAATGTACAATATAAACCATAAATATATTGATAGTAAAGTAATGTAGGGAAAATAATAAGTTATACAATCACGTCTGAACTACAGTAAGCTTTGCTTTATGATTTCCTCCACTACAGACTAGATATGTAGTCCAGTTCACTGTCATGCAAGATTATGAAATATCGAGATATATATATCTGATAAACTGAGGATTTTTATGCAGCTAAATCAAGTCAACATAATACCTGATTTCTTCATAAATTCTAATACTGTCACTGTGTGCTTGCTATTAATCTAAATTTTGAGTACTATTAGAAAAATAAAAATGATGCAAAGGGAAATTAGACATAACATCAGAAAAGTTATGCAAATGGAGAATTAAATGTGTAAATATTATTTAGTGACTTACAGAAAATTATTTGGTGTGAGGTGTTTCAGCTAATAATTATAATTTAATCACAATTTTTATGATCACTACAGTAAGTAAATTAGCAATAACTTAATTATACATTCTTTAACTGAATGAATAGAAAGTGTTTCTGCCAGAAATAATGGAATGTGAAGGACTGCCAATTAGAGTTTTGTGGTCCACCAATTTGTTAAGACTTTTGGTTATGTTTTATCTTGACATGTGAGTGTGATATATCATAGTGGAGCAGGATATGACAATTGTAGCTTGAGGATAATGGTGTCATCATTGACACCATATACCTGTGGGCATATGGTGTAGTCTTTAAGAGCGCGGGCTACTAACCCCAAGATTCCGACTTTGATTCCAGGCAGTGACCTGAATAATAATAATAATAATAATAATAATAATAATAATAATAATAATAATAAATAATAGCAACATTGAAAAATACCTTTGGAATGAGAACCCAGGTTTGAAATTTCCTCAAGACACCTGATGAAGGCTGGAGGGTATATCAGCTGAAACGTTGTGTTAACAACAAACAAGATGAGGACAAATATCTGTCAAATATAAATAATGTAAATAATGTACAATTATCATTTATTAATTAATTACAAAAAGACACAACCTCAACTTACAGCTGTTTCAGTTAGCGTGATTCTTGGTTTTAACTGCCACAATAATGATAATAATAGTTATCATTGTAGGTAATTAGTTATACCAAATTGAATCATGAAACTTCATTAGAGTGGAAATGTAAATAAAATATAAAAGAAGATAAAGAAGGAGAAAGTGATAATCGATTGGTGCTATATGCTGAAATATTCAACCGACTGGAATTTAGAAATAGAATAAGGGGTAGTTATAATATTAAGTGATATATTCCTATATATGGAGGAAGGCATCGGTTGGATATTTAAAATGAGCAATTTGGTTAAGTCAAAAGATAAAGTAAAAAAAGTAAGAAATGTAATTAAGAAATACTGGTAGTTATAGAACTAAATAACAGTTGAATATAATTTGCTATTAATTTTTTTTGTATGTATTTTTACTAATTATTATTAGTAGGCAGTATACCTGAAACAACCCCGGGTCTAGAGTAGGACTGGACCGGACAGTAAGAGGATACAATTGGTCAGTTAATTTTCAAAAACAAAAGGCTGGCCATTAAGAAACCATAATGAGTCTTCTCAAACACAGCACATCGCCAAGGTCTCGGTCACTTGTTGTTGCCTCCATGAGGCCCAAAAATGGCCACGACTATGATTTCACTTGGCTTGATGAGTCTTCTCAAGTACCACATATTGCCAAAGGTCTCAGTCACTAGTCAATATATATATATATATATATATATATATATATATATATATATATATATATATATATATATATATATATTATATTATGTATAAAATACTGTACATTTAAACACAAAACTACCTTCAACAGGCAGTTTTTATACGCTAGAAGAAGTAGTCAAAACGACCAAAATCACATTTAAGAGCAATCTTCAAAAGGAATGAAAGATAAAACTTTTTACCTTGTTATTTTGTTCTGGTCAGACCTAGGTTTCTGGATTTTTTTATGTATACAGTTCTGTGCAAAATTCATTGGCCACTTTAAACTATTGTAAATTTCTACCAATTGCCAACTTGTAGGTGGATGTTTTGCATTGCATTTTTTACAGATGAAACATTGGCCCTGTTGAAGTCATTTCTATACCTAATCATTATATTTTGCAAAAGGGGTACTGAATGAAAGGGGAAGATGTGAAACGACCACCAAAAATGGCCCTGCAAAAGTTTGCAACCACCTCACATAAACCAACCAAGATGCAGTGTTTTAAAATAGAAAAATATCTATAATGAAAATTCATTACATAATGTTCATTTCAAGAAGTTACTGTACATTGTTAATATTTCATGTGGCTTCCCTTAGCTTGAATAATTGCTTCAATGTGCCTGGGAAGAGATGCATACAAATCCTTCACCATCTTCACAAGTATGAGATCCCATTCTCTGTGGCTGAGCTCCCACAACTCTTCAAGATTGTATGGATTCTTCTGACAAACTCTTCTCTTTAGTTCTGTCCATATTTTCTCAATGACATTCAAGTCAGGGCTCTGAGCTGACCAATCTTTCAATATGGTAACACCTTCATCAACCAGACTTTGTTGTGTTGCACATGATCTGCAGCATGGAACTCTGTCATGCTGAAAACTCTCGCTTTCGTCCAAATTGTCCAAATTGTCCTGGATGTATTTGGCTCTATTCAAGTTACCATCAATTTCAACCAACTTTCTTGAACCACCACTTTTTATGTATCTCCAAAGCATCAGACTCTTACCCCAAAACTTCACTGTCTGTGTCGTGTAACATGTGTCGTTTCATTTTCCTGGAGGCTTTCTGACAAATTCTCGCTTATTAGAAAGTGAAATGACCAACATTAGACAACAAAAAAAAAATGTGAAGTACCAGTTATGCACTGGAGTTGATGCAATCAACTAACCCCCTTCCCTCAAATTTCAGGCCTTGTGCCTTTTGTAGAAAGGATTATTATGGTTATTGTTATTATTGTTATTATTATTCCTTGCGTGTTGAACGATTGCATAGAGGCCTTCTTGTTGGTAGTAGACTTGATACAAAATCCATAGATCATAATGTCATGGATTTCTAGATTTCATCCACAACAGCTGTCGTTTAATTTCCTCTTCGTTTTGCTTATCATGTCACCCTGCCATTACATTCATTTTCACCAAGACATTATCTTTTTTAATGGAATATGAAATAAAATAAAATGTTCTCTTTAATTACTTTTATTGTGCTATTTTGTAATAATATTTTTCTTTGAACAGATTTTTTTCCCCCTTTTCTTCCCGTTTTTTCTAAATATTCATGTTTCGCAGCAATTCTTTTTGTTTTAATTCTCTAAATCTTATTTTGGGAAATTCTCTGTCGTTTCTTCTTTGCAATCTTTTTTTTTTTGATAATTCCCAAGATTTTCTTTTTCTTTCCATTATTGGATCAGTTTTTTGTTTCATTTTTCTCTAATTTGCATCTCTTCTTTCATTTGATTTTTTTCCCACTTACATATGTTTATATGTATGTACACATGCACACACACATACACACACAAATATATTTATATATGTGTGTGTATGTATGCACACACACACACACATATAAATCCACACATGCACAAATATATACATATAAATGTGGGGTCTCTCTCAGTCTTTTTTTCTCTCTCTCTCTTTATTTCTCTGCATATCATCATCACACTTTATGCAAGTTTTAAGCAATCTTGTTATCTTTAGCATGTATGTGTGTATGTCTGTGCCTGTTTGTGTTTGCATAATACACACACACACACGATGTATATTTCATTTCATTTTTCCATGCTAGCATGTGTTAGAAAGCTATATTTGTGAGGCATTAACTTACAGTCAGATGCCTTTCCTAAGCAAATCTTACTTGTTTTCAAGACAGAAATTTCTTATTCCATATATCTTTGAAAGCACATGGCAGCTAACAAATTATTGGCTAGGAAATGACAACAATGTCCTGGCTTCCAGCAAAGTAACTTTTTGAAGGAAATACAGATAGAAAGAAAAAAGGAAACACACATGCATGCTCACACATCTACACACACACACGCACGTGCACACACACACACACACACACACACACACACACATTTATGTATATATATATATGTGTGAATATATATACACATATCTGTGTATATGTATGTGTGTGTGTCTATACATATATATACACACATGCACGCACATACACATTTAATTGCAGGTCGATCAAGCTGACCTGTTGCATTCTGTTGGACTATACAATCCATGCCAACATAGAAAGCAGTCATAAAATGTTGTTGATGAGGATGATGATGTCTCCCAGTAGAGTCATGTCTAAAGTAACCCTGCTTAATCTATTGGGTTGTCCGGAAAGTTCATGCCAATTTATAGTAGCTTACTTTCGACTTATTTGCCACGAAAGCACCTCAATTCTAGGAAGAGGGTATATTCAAGTTAAAGGAAAGATGGAGATGCATTGTGCAACAAAATGGTTCATATTTGGTTGATTAAAAATGTAATGGCAAGTATTTATTGACCTTTTTCTTTCCTTTAAAAATTGGCATGAACTTTCTGGACAACCCAATAAAACCAGAGTATATTTTGGGTAGCATTGAGGAGTAGGTGTCATTCATCAACCCCTGTCTGGTAAGAAGTTCGCTTCCCAACCGCATGGTTCTGGGTTCAGTCCCACTGCATGATGTCTTGGGCAAGTGTCTTCTACGATAACCTCAGGCTGACCAAAGCCTTGTGAGTGGATTTGATGGACGGCATGTATGTATATATATATATATAAAGTGTGGAGAAGTAAATCTAAGACATTTCAATTTAAGAAAGAATTTAATAAAATGATTTTAAAATGATATAATGAAAATATTACCGGTTTCGATGACGAATCTCATCTTATCAATTATCAGTAAAAATTTATAAAAATTTGAAGTAAAAACACCCCCAGACAAAAGATAAACTGTTTTTGACTCTCAGGCTGAATATAAACTGTTTTTGACCCCCAGACAGAAGATAAATTCGTTTTTACTTCAAATTTTTATAAATTTTTACTGATATTTGATAAGATGAGATTCATCATGGGTAATAATTTTCTTTATATAATTTTAAAATCATTTTATTAAATTCCTTCTTAAATTGAAATGTCTTAGATTTACTTCTGTGCTACTTCCACTTCCATCTTTTATATATAAGAGTTTGATTTGTATAGATCTCTAATCTTTTTTTTCAATTATATGTATATATATATACATATATGTGTGTGTGTGTGTGTGTGTCTTCACCACTGTTTTTCAAATGATGTTCGTTTGTTTACATCCCTGCAACATAGTAGTTCAGCAAAAGAGACCAATAGAATAGTACTGAGATTAATTCATTCAACTAAAACTTCTGCAAGGTAATGCCCCAGCATGGCTGCTGCCTTAATGTCTGAAACAGGTAAAAGATAAAAGATAATAGTCTAGATTAAACCTCGTCAATACCATGAGAATTAGCACATACAAATTTGCTTTTGAACCTCAAGAGTTGCATCATTCCAGTCTTGTGGTTTGAAAGCTTCTTCCCAGCTATTTGTCATCAAATTTATTATGGCTGATGAAACCTGTCACCCACAATTTGCAACAGTTCTATCATTTAATGAGTGAAGGCACATGGCCTAGTAGTTAGGGTGCTACACTCAAAACCATAAGATAGTGGTTTCAATCCCTGGACTGGGCGGTGTATTGTGTTTGTTTGAGTAAAACACTTCAGTTCAGCTTACTCCTGTCTGCTCACCAGTAAATGGGTAACCTTGCAACAAACTGATGTCCCTTTCAAGTGAAGTGTTGTGATCTCAGTCACTTGAAATCCATGGAAACAGAATAACTGGCCCTAAGGTTCCTAAGGCTTGAGACAGTCATGTCCAGGGCTTGATGATGATGATATCATCTAATCCTGGTATCTTTCTGCAGTTGATTTGCTTAATCAGCAAAACCACATTGTCCTCCATGGACGAATAATCCATGTAATGAAGCATATCTTGTTGAGGTAAGCCATCAACAACCACTTCCACTTTCATAGAAAGATGGACAAAAAAGGAAGTTATATGTTTCTTTCAATGTTGCATAACATACACACGTACACATACACACACACACATACACACTCTCCCTCTCTCTCTCTCTCTCTTTCTCTCTCACTCATTCAACTTACTCATCTATTCCACCCCAACCCCAAACACATACACTCACTCATGCACCCGTGGCCTCTGCTCTCAACCCTCACTCATCCACCCACTCACCTTCCCTCTCACCCACTTATTGCTCCCCCACTCTCACACTCGACTCACTGACACACCCACTCAATCCACCCATTCTACCCCCCCCACATGTCCTCTCATTCACTCCCCCACCACATCCACCCACATAGACATTGTGATTTGGTCATGGTTCGTTCTGTTGCTTGATTTCTTAACTCGACTTTCATTGAATTCCCCAACCAGCTCCCTCTTTGGTATTTGGCTCTTTTCTAAATTAGACAATTTGTATAAATCCATCATTAAATTGGTTTATATTTATTTCATATGTTTCATAGCTATTACATTAAATATGTTGTTATCTCGTTATCCATTTGAGTTCCTTGTACTTTGTTTTCTTTCTATCTTTTCTTTTATTACTAAGCTGTATCCATTTTTTGTGTGGTTTATCATGAATTGGTATAAATTTCATTTTTTCATGTTTTACGTTATGCTCAGGGTTTTACATTATTTCATCATAAGGATTATAGTTTCTTTATTTTTTTTTTCTAGGTTCTGTTAGATTTTCAGCATTATAAGTTGTTGCATATAGAATTGGTAATAATTGTTCCATGTCAATGTAGTTCTGCTCAGTTACAATTTGGCTGATGTCAGGGGAGCTTATAATTTTTTCCTCTCTCAAACTCATTCACTTTTTCCCTTCTTTATTTTTACATATTCAGCTTCCATAGCATCTTTTTCTTGCACATTTAGCCTCCATAATATTTTTTGCTTATTTAGCTTCCATTGTATTTTGGGGGTTATTTAGCCTCCATAGGTCTGATTTCTTAAAAAAAAAAACAAAAAAAACTAAAGACATATCATTTTATATTTGACAATAACCACACTGTTTATTTTGCTTAGTAGGTATTTCATATTGGGCTCTGGTTATTCTGTATCATCGACAGTGAATTTGCTTCGTTGTGTCTCATACAATTTTGCTTAGCGTTGAAGAATTTGTTCACCATTTGTACTCAGATATTGCTCATTTCTTTCTCAAACATTTCTGTAATGTTATATCTGATTTTGAGATTTACTTATATATTTTCATTTTTAATCTTGTTTTACACATCACTTTTATCCCCATAGCTAAGATGTATATTAGAGAAAGAGCAGAGAAAGAAATGAATTTCTTTCTTCAGTTCCTCTTACTCTCTTGTCACTAATGTGATTAGATCTGCAACATGGAGAGAAGAGTTGAATATTCAGCCTTCCCCTCGGGATCTTATCTCCAAAACTACCTGTTAACAATCCAGAACTCTGATCCCTGAAAGAATATACACACTGGTATGCCTTGAATAAATTTAGTTTTCCATAATTTTGTATTATGTGGCTTTTATCATTCCCCTTTGTTTCTATACTGAAATAAAAAGGCTTCGAATAAACTATAAGATCTTATAATGTAGAAATATTTTGTTGAGAAGAAATATATCAGTGCCAAGATGAGCAGTTTTTTTTTTCAGCCATTAATATTGTTAATTTATTTAAATTAAAAAGCTGACCTTCATATCTGAAAGTATTTCTGTTTTGCCAAAATATCTCACATCTGTGTTGTATAGTTCACTTTCTTGATAATATACTTCTAAGAGAAATTATAATAGTGAGTAAATATATGCACATACATATTTATATGTAGATCAATAGGTACACACACACACACACACACACACACACATACATATATATATATATATATGTATATATATATATATGCATATATATACATACACACACACACACACATATATGTATATATACAAGCATGCCCATTGATCTCTCTGTCTCTCCTTCTTTTTCTCTCTTGTTTCTTAATGCTTGTTTGCATACATGCACCCATAGACATATGCTTACACAAAGATACAAGTCTCTATAGAAAATCATGCAATTTTCTGTTCATGTTTGAATGTGCACATTTCTGCACATTCAAACACAGACCAAACATGCATCTCTAAACATGCATGTGCAGTGCACATTTATTATCCAAACAAACAAATCTTATTGTTATATATTTGTATATGTTTGAACTTCAGGTTTTGTAATATATATGCCAGAAAATATTGCACTTAACTGATTTTATTGTGTAAATAATGAAGGCAGTGTTTGTTACTGCCATAGAAACCAATGCAAGACAAAAGAAAAAGAAAAAAAACGAAAAAAAAAAAGAAAAAAGTCAAATACTTCTTTGGAAAGAAAATATGAAGGAATTTTGAAATTCCTGTAAAATGTTCAGGTAGTGTTCACATTAAATTGTCACTACCAGTATAAAATAGAACTAAATAATGTTTGTTCCTACTTAAAGACATCCTACCTTACCGACAAGCACTAACACAGCAGTTAAAGACATTTGTGTTTGAAACTAGTTTGCTGAAGCATTTCAAGAAATGCAAGGAATGGGATAAAAGAGAAAGGAATAAAATAAATGAAATAAATAAATGAATAAATAAGCTTAAGAAGTAAATAATAGTTAAGCATTATGAGATTTAAAAAAAAAGAACATTAATGGTTGATATAAGTTACTAATGGCAAAATGTTCTTCCACAAAGATGTCAGATATTCTGATTCTGATAAAAATCAAAGAAAATGGCTTTTAGGTTTATCAAGAGAGAAAAAAACTACATGATAAAAAGAAAAAAAATTTTTTCTCTAATTTTGCATATGAAAAATCTTTTCGTTTTGAAATGAATAGGAATTTATCATATAATGAGGGACTTCATGAAACTTGATAAAGATTAGAAGTTCCTTGAAAGAAAAAATCTGCCAATTCTTAAATTATCATCCCTCTCCATAAGATGTGAGTTCTGTAATTTGCATGCAAGAAGGGTATGGTTTTGTCATAGTGAAATATCGGAATCAGGATTGTTGAGAACTTGTATTTGTTTAAGTGAAATGAGATGAGTGTGAGCTGTCAGGCTTAATCTGTGAAATGATCACCTTAGTTTCTTGATAAAAAAAAAAAAAATACGAGGTTAATTATTTTGAAACTTTTTCTGAAGCTGGTGCTTTAAACACTTCCATTTTCTCCACCCACTATTCCTGGGAGAATTGTGTTGGGTAGAATCTCCAGGCTTCTCCTCAACAGAAATCTATCAGTCACAGCCATTATCATACTCACTTTGCAGCTGGATTCCCAAGAGGTGACCAACTGAAGCTATGGATATTATCTAACAATTCCAGTCTACTCCTAGCTTTCCTGTTGGTTGACTCAGCTTGCAGAATCTATCTTGCGAACCTCTCATGCAACAATCTAACTACATGTCTGCAGTACCTCTCAATGCTGAGAAGCAGTCGCTTGACCTGGGGAAACTCCTTGATATCTTAGCTACACATCCTGCCAAGTAACATTTCTCCAGAGGTCTTTTAGATCCTCCCCATTCCAGCCTCTTGTATTTGTGATAATGCCAACATTCCAACATTCAGTAATACTATATGACCATTGCTATAAAAATAACCTGACAAATAATTACACTAGGAGAGAGATGCTATTTCAGCATTACAAAACTGAAATATTTACAAAAAATCTTTGTGGCATGGATGTGACAGGATTAATCTTGTGACATGGTTTTTATGAAAAACTTATGAACACAAGCATAAGAAGCAAAAAGAAATTTTTGTCTCTCTCAAAACAAAGCTGTCTTGAAACAACAGATATTTTTTCTCTTCCTTGACATTGTCATCTTTTTTACATTTTACCCCCAACGCACGCACGCACGCACGCACGCACGCACGCACGCACACATTTCAACTTGTGGGAGCCATTTACAGCTAAAGAGATCTGGCCATTTCAAGTTAAACACCTACATATTTTCATGTTAAAACCTTGGAGTTTTAAACATAAAAATTACTTTACAGCATCTATAAAAGACTATCACATCATAATTACAAGTTTTTGTGTGTTATGTAATTTTTGATTAAACATAAAGATTGCGTAAATCTTCAATGTAACTGACATGTTGAATATTTCAGTTTCTTTTAAGTCTTTTTTTCTTAGATTTCACACAAATTTTAGAATATATTTTTACATTATTTTTTTAATGAACATTTACAGAGAACAAAATGTTGTTTAGAGTTACACTCCTCTCTCTCTCTCACTCTCTCTCCCACACACACACTATCTCTCTCTGCAGATAATAATTTCTAAAAATAGAATTCTTGGCTCTTTAATCTTTTGTACGTTAACTTCTACTTTTGAGCAATCTCTGTAATTAGACATACAAACAAATAGGTTATCATCAAACTCATTCTAATCAGAATTGTAGCAATTAAGATATATATAAAACATATTCTTGTCCAATATAGATAAATAACCGGAAGATTGTGCTGATAATTAATATTATAAAATCAATGAAGTGGTATTATGTTGGTTTTAAACTAATATTGTTTCAGGGAGGTAAGTTCCAACTAAACAAGAACATGGCTTGTTGTCAACTCACAACTACAGCAACTCATTTCTTTTAGATTACTAACAATTTTCAAAAAAGGCACAGAGGATAATTACTGTTTCCAGGGACATTTCCCCTGTAGAAATGATTTGTTGTCTATGTTGGACAACTTACCCTGGACCAATGTAACCCTTCCATACCAGATGTCCTGACTGAGCAATGAGGCATGAATGTCTGGACTGGGCTTCAATTACATTAGTCTTTTTGCTAGCTGAAATGTCACATCTGCACATGCCATGATTACAGATGAAAGCAGTAGTTTGTTAGCTGAACTAGTTGCTCCTGGCCATTGACAGGGTGTTCATGCACTCAGCATCTAGTGATATTCGCTATTGCTTCGAAGGTGATTTTTAAAGGAAGAAACTTTGGCATAAAAGTGTCCTTTAACTTGCATGTGAACGTGTTAGAATTCAATACATTTACTATGTGTGATTTTTATACACCATGTAGGACCACAGACATATATATATTCATCTTCGATCCGGCAATTGGGCAATGTATATGAGTTGATGTTTTGTGTTAGTCTGTTTCTTAGAGAAGGCCCAGAATATGCCAGTTGCATATTCAACCCCTCCTTTCAGAGTGCATATTGGATTGCTGCAGCTGTTTTTAGTTGGAATGTGGTAGCTTCAAGAAACATGTTATCCTTGGATGTATGGGTTTTGTTTGGTGACTTGATGATGTCCTGGCATTTAGTGAAAGAGTACGGATAGCTATTATGCATCAGGATTTTTCAGAATTGTATCATGTTGGTGTGTTTTGCTTCTTGCTTTCCTGTATTTACTGTATCCTGTGGATCTCATTTCTAATGTAAGCCATCTTAGCTCTGATGTGTCAAGATGTGTTATAATGTGCAAATAGGCCCCTGCATGCCACTTTTTTGTAAAAGTTTGTGGAGACAGATCTGTTCTTTTTGATTTTTGAATTCACAATTGAGGAGAGGAAAGGAACCGGTGTTATTGGGGTGCCCCACTTCAAATTTTATATGATCATCAATATTGTTGAAGACCTTTGGAAATGTGCTGTGCGTGAGAAGACCCGGCAAGCCAAGTAAGATCGTTGCCAGTGCCCCTGGACTGGCTCTTGTGCGGGTGGCACATGAGATGCACCATTTTGAGCGTGGCCGTTGCCAGTACCGCCTGACTGGCTCCCGTAGGATTTTCGAGTGAGATCGTTGCCAGTGCCCCTGGACTGGCTTGTGCGGGTGGCACATAAAAGACACCATTTCGAGTGTGGCCGTTTTCGTGCAGGTGACACGTAAAAGCACCCACTACACTCTCTGAGTGGTTGGCGTTAGGAAGGGCATCCAGCTGTAGAAACTCTGCCAAATTAGACTGGAGCCTGGTGTTGCCATCCGGTTTCACCAGTCCTCAGTCAAATCGTCCAACCCATGCTAGCATGGAAAGCGGACGTTAAACGATGATGATGATGATGATGATGATATTGTATATTTTAACAGCCACTTCATGAGAACAATATCTTAGGCATATTGCTAAACTGCCCTATCAAACAAAAATATATACGTCTGTGACCCTATGCATATATACCAGACAAGTTCACATTTGAGTTAGAGAACATCTCTATACTGATAATTCTTTCACCAAAAATCACAATGGAAATATCACACTTAAGACATCTTAGTTGCCATTGATGCTACACAAAGAAACATTGGAAACTTGCAAATAAAAAAAAAAATCAGACTGTAAACTAATAACAAATTCTAATTACAGGCAGCTGATTGGATACTATAGTAAAGAAAAGCAACCCTTTCTGCATACACACTACAGAGCAGAGACATCACCTTTCAATTTCTTCTGTAAATTTCCTGAAACCTGAAATAATGAAATGTTAAGTAATATATCAACCATCAACCTCTATTATTAATCTTTATAACTTGCAGTGGTTTGGCTGCTTTAAAAATGAAATACTTATGTAGCAAACTCATAAGAGGCGGAGAGAGAACGTAGGTTCATTTGCCCGAACATGAGAAATTATTCATTTCTCATTGGTTAAAAATTACTGCCCATATACGAATTCTGAACTTCGTTGAAGAAGTCTTTCACGAGGCACGGTTCTAGGATTCGTGTATGAACAGTTATAAAAACCCTGATTTTCGGAAACTCTCCAGTGATCGTTCGATTGTAACTCAAATCCATGACACTCACTCAAGTGATCGTTGGATGCCACTCAAATCCACGACACTCACTCAAACGATCATTGGGTTGACACTCAAATACACGACACTCACCCTCTTGAGTATCGGCTAATATTTATGCCATGTTCAATACTCAAATCCGACAATATATATATATAAATATAAATATATATATATATAAAAATATAAATATATATATATATATACATATATATATATAAATATAAATATATATAATATAATATAGGATAAAATCTTTATAAAAATTTATCAAGTAGTCAGCGTGAAAAAACCCCATAAGGAAAAAAAAACTCATTGTTTTTTTCCCATAAATATATATAATTTATATAAGGGCATTAACTATATAGTAATATTTACATATGTTGCT
>NC_142941.1:35752339-35757339 GCF_046866305.1 Octopus bimaculoides | reverse complement strand
CCCTATCTCTCTCCCCTGTCTCCTCCTTTATTCCTCTTTAACATTGTTCTCTCTGTTCCTTTTCTCACTGTCATCCTTTAACAACAATACATTTGTTTCTTCCATTTTTATCTTTCATCTTGTATCTTTTACATGTTGCAGTTGTAAGACTTCAGCCAAGCTGGGACACCACCTTTAGAATTTTTAGTCAAATGAATCGATCCCAGTACTTTTATAATTTTTTAAAGCCTTGGTTCTGATTATTTTGGAGCACCTCCTCATATAGATATTCTTTCTCTTTATTCTTTTATTTGTTTCACTCATTTGACTGCAGCCAAGCCGGAACACTGCCTTTAGTCGAAGAAATCGACCTCGGGACTTAATTCTTTGTAAGCCTAGTACTTATACATGCATACATACAAAGAGCTTCTTTCAGTTTCTGCCTGCCAAATCCACTCACCAAGTTTTGGTTGGCTCGAGGCTATAGTAGAAGACACTTACCCAAGGGTCATGCAGTTGGACTGAACCCCAAACCATGTCGTTGGGAAGTAAGCTTCTTACCACACAGTTACGCCTTTTATGCATTTTATTTTGCGGGAAGGGGGGGGGTCTTGTAAGCTCAAGGTGACGTCTCTAGTGCTGGTACCATGAAAAATGCCCTCAATGCACTCTGTAATGTGGTTGGTGTTAGGAAAGTGTAGAGACAATACCAAAAAACTGAAACATGAAGGTAATATATTATCTTCTCACTCATCAGATCCTGTCGCATTGTAAAGTCATTCTTGTAGGGAAGACGGATATAAAGTGGTGATGATGATGATGGCAATAATGTTGGAAGGCAGCAAAATGGTAGAATCATTAGCATGCTGGGTAAAATGTTTAGCACCATTTCATCTGTCTTTATGTTCTGAGTTCAAATTCCACCGAAGTTGGCTTTACGTTTCATCCTCTCGGGGTTGATAAAATAAGTACCAGCTGATCACTGGGATTGATGTAATTTGACTTACTCATCTCACCAAAAATTGCTGGCCTAGTGCCAAAATTTGAAACCAATAATGTTGATAATTATATATCTTTATGTATTTAGCATAATTTTTTCCATGCTTGAATGGTTTGGGTGTAATTTATTGAGGTAGATTTTCTACAGCCAGAAGTGCTTCCTGTCACCAGCCCTCACCTGTTTCCAAGTAAATTTATATTTCTGCATGATCAGACATATTTTTACAGAAGACTGGAAATAAAGGACACCGTTTGCATTTACAATTACCATGCAATATCAACATAAGGAGACGTACATACATACATATATACATACATACATACATACAAACAAACAAATAGAGGTATTTTTCATTTTTCTATTTTTCTTCTACTAAATACACTCACAAGTCTTTGGTTGGTCTAGGACTATAGTATAAGACACTCACCCAAGGTGCCACACTGTGGAACTAAGTCCAAAAGCATCTAGTTTGAAGCAAACTTCTTACCACTCTGCCATGATTATACAGGGTGACCCTAAAGTAGGTTTACAGTTATCCAACTATCTCTTTTGCATTCATATATTAACAGTTTAGATCTTAATTATAAAAACATATGAAAACATTGTTCTATGCAAATTTAGTTAATTTTGTCAAGCTCTCTTTTTAGTTTGTAAGATAGAAATTTAAATGTAATAAAATTCTTTAAAAGAAATTTAAAGCACCTACATGATAACTGTAGACCTACTTTTGGGCCACCCAGTATACATATTTTACACACACACACACGTGTGTGTGTGTGTGTATGCATATATGTATGTATATATATATGTATGTGTATATATATATATATATATATATATATATATATATATATATATATATATATATATATATATATGGCATCTTTCTCCCTCTTTTCTATTTGTATGTATGTATGTATAAATTCTTGCGTATTGGGATGTGATCATTAGTTTATTATATATTTATAAGTTTATCTTTCTTTGTGTTTCTTTTTTTGCAATAATGTTTAAAAAAATGCAAGGAAGAAGTAAAATTACTTTCACTTGATGTGACCTTTTTTTCCAGTTGAAAATCCCAAGGTTGAATTCATATTATTGAAAAACTACAAAGAAGTTTAAAAAATATCTCTGAAAGCATTTCAAATTCCATTCTACTTACACTTGTGCTCCCTTTGAGCTGTTTAACACTGGTGTATGCATTAGTGTGCATATTTTCTCCACATGCATCCACTGGATATCCATTTTCATTTCTTGTGATAGCCCTTAATATCAAGCGGAAGATATGTTATAACATATCAGAGAAGGAAAGAGAATGGAAAATAAAAAGCAAAACCAAGACATCTTTTTTCACTGATACTCTTGTTATAAAGAATGAAAATGTAATATGGCAATGCTGCAAGCCTTCCTTCCTTCCTGTTTGGAATATCTTTCTGAACTTTACAGTATACATATATACATTGCATACATACATATGTGCATTATGTGAGCGTGTGTGTGTGTGTATATGTGTGCTTGAGAGTTTCATTTCTTAAGAAGCAGTAACTTCTTGAACCCTAACTCTGAAGTTTATGTTTTTGATTGTTCAAATGATTTAAGAAGTGAGGAGAGCAGCATGACAATATATAAGCAAAAATATTTGAAATCTCATGAAGATATCATTGGTTAACTACATCACTATTTGACTGGCTGCCAAAAAGTGCATTGGAAAATGTTACATTTTCATCTAATAATTATCAAATATAGCAACACCGGTGAAGGAGCCATTAGATGGTCATTCAACATTCCAAAAATAGCAGCTAAATTTCTCACTTACCTGTGCTCAAACTTAAAAGTGGAGATATTGGATACTGTCCTAAATACACAATGAGTACATTCATTGGAGCATTGAATATAGGATGCCTAGTAATTTGGTCTGATTCTCTGTGATTCGATTTCACATCCCACTGAGGTCCACTGTGCCTTTTATCCTCTTGGGGACAATAGAAAAATACAAATCCCGGGTGGTGAATCCGTAGAACTAGCAGAGTGTTGTGAAGGTGTGTGGATTAGTGGTTAGGGTGTTCATAACCAATGGAGTGCCAGATCACTGTGTGTAGAAGTCAGGTGGATAGGCTGCAGTGCATATATGTTGGGTAGATAATAATAATAATAATAATAATAATAATAACAATAATAATAATGATTTCATTTATTTGCCACAAGGGTGAAAGATGAAGGGGACAATACAAAAACAGATATAAAGTGTGGAGGGTTTACATATAATGAAATGATAAAAAAATTTAAAATAAAAAACGAAGAAAAGAAAGTAAGTATACATGGTATACACTGAAAAAGAAGGGACATACGCATAGCATACAAAGGTTTTTAAAAAAAAGTGGCAAGGAAGATGATAGAGATCTGGCCCTTCTGATACAGGAAGGCCTCTAGGGATAATCTATGAACTCTACTGTCCGAGATTTCCCTGAAACCCCAGGAGCAAGTGCCCTCTCCAATTCCTTCTCTCCGACTCACAGGTCTACACTTAGAGACGTACCATCCACTCTTGCCATTTTCTCAACTTTCACCCACCTTTCAGTAAACTCACTCGAGTACAGCACTTCCCTCTCCATTCTCAAGTTCCTTTACAAGTAAAACTTCAAGAAGTCAATGAGAGTTCTACCACAGAGGAATGTATTTGTCCTCATGCTTTGCAGTCTTGTCCACCAAACAGCCTCTTTCCTCCTAGCCACAAGGCAAGGGTAAACTGCCTTGCCTGCCTGATTGAAGGAGAGTGGTGGTGTGATCATCATTACAGACTGTCATCTGTCCCACACATGACAGCAACTGTTCAACATAACCCCACAAGTCAGCAATGCCTGGACATTGAATGAAGGTGTGCAGAATAGTATTGTCACTCTATGTGCACCTTGGACAAGCCCATCTGACAGCACATCCATGCCTGTAGAGTTTATCATGAACTAGTAGCACCTCCCAGAAGCCCTGCCAAACCAGGGACATCTGGAAATTACCTACGATAGTTCCCAATGGGAAAGTCCTCCAGAACAGACTAGCCAGTTCATTCTCATCAGTGCCCAAAGTCTCCACCACTAATCCTCTATAAATTTCTAAAGCAGAACATCCACCGATCCCATTGCCTGACTGGCAGAGGGCTGTGAGTGCCTGACTACATTTTGATAGTAATCCTCTCTACTAAAAGCACAAGGCCTGAAATTTTGGGGAAGGGACTAAGTTGATTACTACACCAGTGTCCAACTGGTAGTCACTTCATCGACCCCAAAAGGATTTGGCAGAATTTGAACTCAGAATGTAAAGACAGACAAAATACCACTAAGCACTTTTGCCTGCTGTACTAATGTTTTTGTCAGTTCTCCATCTTATAATAATAATAATAATAATAATAATAATAATAATAATAATAATAATAATAATAATAAGGCCCAAGGCAAACATTTTTGGGGAGGGGACTAGTTGATTACATTGGCCCCTTAATTTATCTATTCTGAAAGGATGAAAGTCAAAGTTGACCTTGGCGGAATTTGAACTCAGAACGTAAAGACAGACGAAATACCACTAAGCATTCCACCTGGTATACTAATGATTCTGCCAGCTCTCCACCTTATAATAATGATGATGATGATGGCCTGAAATTTTCGCACAGGCTCAGCAATTCTGGAGAAGTGGGGATAAGTCGATTACATTGATACCAGTGTTATCTGGAACCAATTTTATTGAACCCAGTAGGATGGAAGGCTAAGTTGCACTAGCATAGCTAGAGTGTGTGCTGCAGAATTTGAACTCAGAATGTTAAGGGCTGCAAGAAATGCAAGTTAACATTTTCTCCAGTTATTCTGCCAGTTTTTCCGGCTCAATGGTAACAACAACAACAACAACAACAACAGCAATAATAACAGTGTGTGTGTGTGTGTGTGTGAATTAATGGCTTCTATTGTAGCATCAGATGGAACAATGTACCATAAGAGGAATTTCATAGACACAAACAATGCAACTCCATTTTACACAC
>NC_142941.1:35742339-35749839 GCF_046866305.1 Octopus bimaculoides | reverse complement strand
CAGTTAATACGCTCGCCAGCCTCTTTTTCATTTAGTTCTTCGATCAAGTACATTCTGCTTTTGAAATTCTTCTGTTGCATGCATTTATGCCTTACTTTCCTTTTCTCTCTTGTTGTGCTTCAAGGGTATATGTCAGAATACTTGGGTTTAAGAAGTGATAATGAGAGATACTATAACTAAGGTATCTATCTATCTCTTCGTGTATACATATATATATATATATGCATTCATATATATATATATATATATATATATATATATATATATATATATGTGTGTGTGTGTATGGGTGTGTGTTTATGTATATGTATGTACACATGCAAATGTATGTACATATGTATATATAAATATATGCACAAATATATATAGATATATATCTATATATATATACATAAAAATGACAATGTTTGTCTGTGTGTCTGTGTGTGTGTCTGTGTGAATCCCTAAAACTCCAGAACTACACAACCAATTTCATTCAAATTTTAAACAAACCTTACTTGTGTTTTAGTCAAAACAACTTTTTAACTTCTTGCATAGTTGAAGCCCACAGCAACATAATATGGTGACTTCACACCCACAATTTAGTCATTTTTCCTAAGCAAAGACGAATACAGTTGTACTATTGGAACCTATAGGGTCACCCAAACATAACAGATGAGCATTATTTGTAATTCAATAGTACAACAGTGTAAGGGTACCCTTTCAGATATACTTACATTGTGATTTCTGCAATGTGGTGCATAAATTGTCAAGTAAATGAGACGCATCTTTGCCTCTACTGATTCACTTGCAAAGTGTTGAGTAAAATTATTTCGTTGCAGACCTTCTTTGAGTCTTTTTATTATCACCAGGTCACACATAGTCCCCAGTTGGTAACATTGATTTCAAAGCCTTCCCAGATGAATGACTGGTTGTTCTAAGACATTTATTGATTGTAAATTTTTTCTGCCCAGTTACCTCTCGGTATAGTGGTCATTTGCAAGCTCCAGAGGCGACACTTTCATATCCCTTTACTCCAAACATCACACGTTGTTATTTTAATAGGGTCATGCCCTTCCAATTGCTATAGATCCGTAATGCATCTTACAGCTGTGCCTGTCACCTGTATGGTGAGGAATCCTACATTGGAGAGTAGTAATGACTAGGCTAGGGTAGCTGACTGATTATTGTGATCATTCGTCTTTTGCTTTCCTGTAGCTTTGCTCTCTTTTACAAACCCAGTGAACATACATATATTTCCTATTTCAAAGAAATTCGAACAATACATATTAGACCCAAGTTAAAAACATTCCCAACAATTCAACTTCTCTGGTTGACATTAACACACCAACCCCCAATAGCTCCAAGAGCTCCATTTTTCAGGAGCAAAATCCTTTTTACAGGGTCCATAACACTAGAATTTTCGAATATGCGCATAAATATCAGATATATAAAGATGAGAATGTGTGTCAGTGTGAATCCCTAAAACTCGAGAACTACACAACCAATTTCATTCCAAATTAACACATGCCTTACTTAGGGTCCATGTAGTGTCGTAGGCCAAAACAATTTTTAACTTCTTGCATAGTTCGAGCCCACAGCAATATCATATCTCCTCCACTATTTCAGTATTACGTGTCAAAAGTGAAACAATAACATCACTCTACTGTAATGACAGATACTTTCACTTTAACACTGAAACTATTCCACTATTTCAGTATTACATGCCAAAAGTGAAACAATAACATGTCGCTACTGTAATTTCAAATACTTTCACTTTAATACTTTCAATTTCATACTGAAACTATTAAAGTGAAACTATACTCTCACATATATACAGGCATACCATAAAACCCATGTTAAAAACATTCCCAAAAATTCAACTTCTCTGGTTGACATTAACGCACCCCCCCAATAGGAGCCTTCATTCCCACATTTTAGGGCTTCATGAGCTCCATTTTTCAGGAGCAAAATCCTTTTTACAGGTTCCAGAAAACTGAAATTTTGGAATATGCGCATAAAGATCAATAGTATGGGATACATGTCTCATGATTAAAATTTTTTAGGGTGTGTAAAGAGGGAAAGAACCCTCATGTGCAATTTTGATGAAATTCGAATCATATGTATTCCAGTTCCTTACAGAAAATATAGGAGAAAAGTCTCATCCTTCAATTGCATGTAACACGGGCAACGCAGGGTATCTCTGCTAGTATATATATATCATCATCATCATCATCATCGTTTAACGTCCGCTTTCCATGCTGGCATGGGTTGGACGATTTGACTGAGGACTGGTGAAACCGGATGGCAACACCAGGCTCCAGTCTGATTTGGCAGAGTTTCTACAGCTGGATGCCCTTCCTAACGCCAACCACTCAGAGAGTGTAGTGGGTGCTTTTACGTGTCACCCGCACGAAAACGGCCACGCTCGAAATGGTGTCTTTTATGTGCCACCCGCACAAGCCAGTCCAGGGGCACTGGCAACGATCTCGCTCGAAAATCCTACAGGAGCCAGTCAGGCGGTACTGGCAACGGCCACGCTCAAAATGGTGCATCTCATGTGCCACCCGCACAAGAACCAGTCCAGGGGCACTGGCAACGATCTTACTTGGCTTGCCGGGTCTTCTCACGCACAGCCCATTTCCAAAGGTCTCGGTCCGTAGTATTTCCAAAGGTCTCGGTCTATATATATATATAATGAGAATTTATTAAAAAAACAAAAGACGAAGACGAGTGTATAAACAACAAACAGATGTATTTGTTTAATGCTCAGAAAGTGAGAAAGTCTTTTACGTTTCGAGCCTACAGTTTTCGACAGAAAGGAACACAGAAATAAACAGGGAGAGAAAATAAAATAGGGAGGGAAAGTAAATAAATATATAAATATAAATATATATATATATATATATATATATATATATATATATATATACATACATACACACACACCTCTATACATGTTTATA
This sequence comes from Octopus bimaculoides, assembly GCF_046866305.1. Taxonomy (NCBI): domain Eukaryota; kingdom Metazoa; phylum Mollusca; class Cephalopoda; order Octopoda; family Octopodidae; genus Octopus; species Octopus bimaculoides. The sequence goes on along the minus strand of NC_142941.1, from coordinate 35,746,894 downwards.
CACATATTCACACATATGTATTTACATATATAAACTGCATACTGATGAGTGAGGAAATGATAAATCAAATCAAATCAATTACGTAATTTTATAACAGGATGTGAACAATTTGAGCATTGCCAAACGACAGCCTAAATTTTTCTTTTTGTCTACAGTCACAGATGCCCAAACAGCTACCAACTAAGTCACCTCTGAAAATCCCTCATTTCTGGTAAAAAAAAAAATGCTTTAGGAATCTCCATGGAGAAATCTTGTGAGTTTGTGGTTATGTTGGAATAGAGGTCAGTGGATGTGTGCTAGAGGTAACATAGAAGGGATATCTAACCAAACTTCTCAAAGACAAAGAACATCATCATCATCATTTAATGTCCATTTTTTATGCTGATATGGGTAAGATGCTTTGACAGAAACTGGCAAGTGAGAAGACTGAACCAAGTTCTCTTCTCTGTTTTGACATGGTTTCTATGGCTGGATGCCCTTCCAGACATCAACCACTTTACAGAGTGTACTGGGTGCTTTTTTTACATGGCATCAGCAGCAGTGAGGTCACCAAATAACTCACCAGACAAACAAAACCCCTCACCTCGGGGAAGTAGTATTGAGGGATAAAAAAAAAAGGTGTACTGCATTAGAATAGAAAAATGACCACCTCTGATAGAGAGAAAGGAGAGAAAGATGGTGAAGATGTGACAGGGACAGGGCAGGAGCCATAAACCCAAGCTGTCTGGAGGTGTATATAGTGATGCAGACTGGGGATTGGAGAGAGTGTGTAGGTGGGAGAGTTCATAAGATTTCAAAAGGAAACTAATAGCTAGAGTAGAGTGTAATAAGTGGGCACTGGTAGTGAGAGGGGGTATTAGGAGGACATATAGAAAAAGCATTGAACTGGGACAGCAATATAGATTTTTCTGGCTGGGTTAAACTGACAGCAAAGGTGGATTAAACATGCATAATCAAGCAAACTCCAAAGAGGTAGGTGTTCGTCTGCATTAGCAAGGCTTGTATTATTTAATAAAATTGGTAACGAACTTACTCTGGGGAGTGGAAAATTCAGTGTTTCAGGCAGAGGCCATCTTCAGGGAATATGTGACAGAAGAAAAATTAAAGAAAGACAGCAGAGTTTTACATCTCCTTTTAAGCATGTTTTAGCTGGGAAATGAATAGGTTATGTGTTTGAGGCAGTCAGGGTATGTGCAATAGGATAAATCTTTGATTGTTTGCAAACAATTTGGCAATGACATATATTTCTGCATGTTCCACAATAAAGGCTGGTAGACAGAGTTGCCCCTTCAGTGAAACTCTTCTGTTGATTAGCTCAGCAATGACTGACTGTAACCTCATTATTGTAGCTGGTCATTTCAAACGGATCTGTTGTCTATTAGTATTAAAGCTTCTGAGGTGTACATGCAGGTTATGGTTGTGATAGAAGATACCAGGTGGGATCAAGCCTTCTAGCAATATGTGATGTTACTGATCTAACAATTTACAGCACAAACTGGAAGAGATTAACTGGCCAGTTACATGATCACCTGGCAATCAAATGGACAAGGCTGTAGACTTCCTCCTCATGACAAATACACAGATTGTTATAAAAGTTTAAAACCTTTCTTGGTGAAGAACACAACACCTAACATAAATTAGTGCTTAGTTAGTTCAGAATAAGAGTTAGGGAAAATCACAGACAATCCAGAGATGGAAAACATTGAAGCTAAAAGAACCTTTAGATGGTTGTAAGTTCAGAGAAATTTTAGTTGACACTTTGGCAAAAAGAAAGACAGAGAAAAAGATAAATAGTCCAACTGTGCAACACTTTGGTTAAGTATTTTATTCTGTAGCCCCATAGCCCTAAGCAAACTAAATCCTTGTGAGTGGATTTGTTGACAGAAACTGAATGAAACCCATTCTATGTGTGTGCGTGTGCATGCCTGTAATCTAACATACTCAATCACCAGCAAGAATTTGAAGTCACCATAAAAGTTTTCCCTATAAAAACAAATTTAATTCTTTAACTATTTGTATTAGTGCTCATCTATTCAATATGTGATTGCTTTCCATATGTGTATATTCAGACATATATGTATATATAACGCCATGCATCCATTTCCAAATAAGTTTATCTTAATTTTTTTGATGCGACTCTACTCTATACTGCTTTTCTCTCCCATCGTTTTCTCTCTCGCATCCTTTCCCTGATTCCCTTTTTCTCCCCTTCACCATTTTCTGTCTGTCTCTCTCTCTTTCTCTCTCTCCCTCTTTCTCCTGTTCTCTCTCTCATTGCTTACACGTGAACACCGTCCATCTTTCTTTTTCTCACATGATCATCTTTCTTTTCTTTCAGGACTGTCCTAAGGACTAGACATATCCTATCTCTCTGTTCTATCTTATCTCTTGTCAAAGAAAATATTTCTCCAGTGTTTGCTATTTTACCCTTGTTCTGGTCTAACAACCCTCCATGTTTGTTTTCGTTTGATTTCCTTATATGTCTCCACTGTCCTGTTTTTGTTCCCAACTTTGACCCTCCATAAATCCTAAATTTTATTTTGGTATTTATGGGAGCAACTGTCTTCAAAGACTCATATTGTTGTTCTGTGCTTAAAATGAGGAGTAGACAGACATCCGACAACTGATAAAAGGTCATTCTTTATGTTACTTGTCCTGTTTACCATTTGTTTCTCTCATTGTTTACGTATTGAACTCATTTATTTTCGTATTTCATTCTGTTTACTGTTAGTGATGTCTTGTACCCATATATGCAACATTAGGCCTCACCAAGGCAATGACTAGTGACCGAGATGTTTGGAAATATGCTGTGCTTGCGAAGACCTGGCAAGCCAAGTGAGACCATAACCCGTGACCTATGCCAGTGGTGTCACCAGACCACTTAGGCGTACCTTTCTTTCATTGAACACTAAACTCTGCTTCTGAAGACCTGTTGAGGCAAATGAAATCGAAATCAAATTCGATGACAGTACCACATGACTGGCATCCGTGCTAGTGGAATGCTAAGAACACTATCTGAACATGATTGTTGCCAGGGCCGCTGATTGGGCCCTGTGCTGGTGGCACATAAAAAGCACCATTCAAATGTGCTCGTTACCAGCATGGCCTTAATGGCACTTGTGCCGGTGGTACGTGAAAAACAACATTCAAGCGAGGGTGCTGCCAGTGCCGCTGGACTGGCTCCTGTGCAGGTGACATGTAAAAACACCCTTTGAGCGTGGTCGTTGCCAGTACCGCCTGACTGGCCCTTGTTCCAGTGGTACGTAAAAGCACCCAATACGCTCTTGGAGTGGTTGGCTTTAGGAAGGGCATCCAGCTGTAGAAACTCTGCCAGATCAGATTGGAGCCTGGTGCAGCCATCTGGTTCACCAGTCCCCAGTCAAACCGTCCAACTCATGGCAGCATGGAAAGCAGACGTTAAACGGTGATGTTGATGATGATGATGATATACAAACACACTTATCTCTCTCTCTGTCTGTCTCTCTTTCTCTCTCTCTCTCTCTATCTGTCTATCTATCTATCTATCTATCTATCTATCTATCTATCTATCTATCTATCTATCTATTCACACTCATACACACATATGCAACAAAATATCACAAAAAAATTTCAAGTCGTATTTGCTGTCAGATCAATTCCACATCATTAGAAGTCACGTAACTTAAAGAAGAGTAAAGAAAAAATAGATATACGAAACAGCCACAATGCACTCAGCTAGCTGTACAGTAAAATGCGCAGCTGTTATATTTCTTTGCTTTCTGCAAGTCAAGTGTCATTTGTCATTTCATTATGCATTCTAAATCATATCTATCATTTATAGTAACATGTCTTGAATGTTAGATGATCTGACAATGATCAGAAAGATCATAGTATTTTATTGTGCTTTTGTTGTTGTGGCACTTGAGTTTTATTTTAATCTATCTTTGATTGCTTACTTGCTTCAGTCATTAAACTGAACCATGCTGGAGCATTGCCTTAACCCTTTAGCATTTAAGCCAGCCTTACCCGGCCCAATTATTTTTCCAGTTTTATATTCAAACTGGCCAGGTCTGGCCTCTCACACCTACACAACAATATCATCTTCGAAATAACCAATCACATCACTGAAATCTCAAAGCTGCAAAACAATGCATGAGTAAATGAAAATAATGCAAATATATACGCATTGCATTTGACTGAATGATCAGAATGCTAGAGGGTTAAAGGATTTAGTCAAAGAAATTGTCAGCAGTGCAGTAATGCCTCGATGTATGAGTTAATTTCTTCCTGGAGACCGCTCGTAAGGCAGAGCAATAATTTCCCATAGTAACAATATTATAAATCATAATTCATTCCCAGAAAAATATTTTACCTATAAAATGTATAATACTCATAACTAAATGGCAATAAAACAGTAGAAGGTAAAGAATATCTTATGTAAAGTAAAAAGAATGTCAAGGTCATTTATAATAAAAAATATTATTATTATTATAATCATTTTCTGAATCACTTTCACTCTCATGAGACTTGTACACACCATTACTTGTAGACACAATCATCAATTCACAAGCACTCA
>NC_142941.1:35732339-35737339 GCF_046866305.1 Octopus bimaculoides | reverse complement strand
TAGTAATTTCCAGAAGAATTTTCAAAGAATAGAATTACATTGAATATTGTTGCATGGTATGTTAGAACACTTTTTGATAGGTAATCATTTTCAAATCCAAAACACAGAACTGCTGTTATAGGTAAAAAAATTGAGCTGTCATAATATTGATATAGCCGCTCCGTCTAAAATCTGTCTTAGTGATGAAGGTCATATCTTTGAGAGGGGTGCTGGTTATACATTCCCCTGGAAAGAAATACCAAAGGGGAAGAAAAGGAATGGTGTAGTAGGTTTTGACATGCAGCCAGGAATTGCTAGTCAGCTGGAGCTGCCACAGGGATTTTAGTGACCAGATTATACTTCTGAGGGTTTCCCTGTCCAGAAAATGTTTCATGATTGTTATTTCAGTCTGTGATCCTCTCCTGGATAATATCCAGGAATAAATCATGACCTTTTACCAAGATGTACAAGAGTGTATATTATTGATTCCACATACAGATGAGATCTTGCTGCTAGAAAATCTACCTTCACAAATTCCATCCAACCCATGCAAGCATAGACAGCTGAATGTTAAAACGATTATGATGATCCCATTTGCACTATCCTCCATATTGTTAAAGTCTTGCTCTAACTTGTGCCTGACATTGTCTTCTTTTAAGACTGTAGCATCAAGTCTTTTTAAACATTGAATATTCTACTTTAAAATTTTGGGGCCTTCCTTTGAACTCACTTTATTGAAGGTTATAATGATAATCCATGTCAAATTATGCGTCTCTTAAAACTTTGACATCACTTACATCATTAAAATCTTTCTTTCTAAGTTAGTACATGATCAATCATGTGACATTTCTAGGAGCATGAGTACATCCAAGTTCCCTTGTGAATCTCTTTATGTTCAAAGAATATGTTACAAACAGGAAAATCCAATTCTTTGCACATTTGCAGTAAAAGTAAACCATTTAAATTTGTCTTTAGTCTGCGGCATCCCATGATGTCATTAATAGTTTCAAATTCTAAAATTTTCTCATAATCATGCACTGATGTCCTCAAGAATTTCTACTTTATTTCCAACTAAAATTTTATGGTTGTGTGGTCAAGAAATTTGCTTCCCAACCACACCGGTTTAGTTTCAGTCCCACTGCATGGTACTTTGTGCAAGTTTCTCCTATTATAGCCCTGGGCTGACCAAACCCTTATGAGTAGATTTGGTTGATGAAAAGCGAAAGCAGCCCATCTTACATATATATATATATATATATATATATATATATATATATATGTGTATGTGTGTGTGGATACTCCCATTGATCCCAATATATAAGCTGGTATTGGTTGAATAGTTCAACAGGAACTGGGAAACCAGAGGACCATACTAAGATCTGTCTAATTTGGCAAGCTTTCTACAATTGGATGCCCTTCCTGACAGTAAACACTTTGTAGTGTGCACTGGGTGCTTTTTGCATGACCTCAACAAATTGCATCTGACGAATGTAAGCATGGAAAGCTGGATGATGATGATGGTGGTGGTGGTGGTGGTGGTGGTTACTGCTGCTGCCACCATCATGTTCATTTTGTAAAGCATTAGTCAGCTTAGAACTTTTATTATAGAAGACACTTGCCCAAAATTCTGTTCAGTGGAATCAAGCCTGGAATCACGTAGCTGAAAAGCATATTTCCTAACCATACAATCATGCCTGTGTCCATGGTAGAGTGAAAACTTACAAAAGGTTTGCAAAGAACTCACAATTGACTCTGTTACACAGAAGCATGCATTCATATCGATTGTATACTCACAAACATAAGCATACAATGACATATTCACACACTAACAAATACGCTCACACATACACGCACACATGCACGCACACACACACACACTAACAAATACGCTCACACATACACGCACACACGCACACACACACACACACACATCCAGAGTCCTGCTGCTGTTTTCACTGAAATAATACAGACTTGTCACTTGGTGTGCAACCAACCATAATTTATTCTTTTGAGAAAAACTTGAATAAATTTTATTAAAACATACACACATGCACACATATATGAAGATATAGATACACACACTGATTCATATGTATATATATATATATATATATATATATATATATATATATATATACATATGTTTAAGTGTGTGTAGTGGGGTTGATTTGTTTGACTAAAATTCTCCAAGAAAGTGTCCCAGCATGACCACATTCTAATGACTAAAATAAATGAAAAGATAGAAAAAAGATAAACATGTTTAACTATCAATCTATCTATCTATCTATCTATCTATCTGTCTCTCACTCACTCCTTCTCACTCTCTCTCTCGCCCCCCCCTCTCTCTCTCTGTATATATGTATTTATAAATATATATATATATATATATATATATATATATATATATATATATATATATATATATATATATAGCAGAAGTAAGAGAATGACTCAAAATCCAAAAGTCTCGTGCATTGGCACTTACCAAACTTGCCAACACACGAAACTCTTGGACCTTGAGTCACTCTGTTACTTTTGTTAAAAATTAATCAAATATTAATATTAATATACATATTTTTAGTTCTATTTTTCCTGTTTGCATCACCATACCTCTCTCTCTCTCTCTCTCTCTCTCTATATATATATATATATATATATATATATATATATATATATATATATACACACACATACAGACAGACATAAATGGACAGTTATTGTGTATGTATTTGCATATGTGTCATAATAATATTTGTGCACGTATATGAACAAATGTATGTATATACTTGTGCATATGCATGTATGCATTAATATATATATATATATATATATATATATATATATATATATATATAGATATATGCACACACACACACACACATACACACACACACACGTTTATATGTGTGTGTGTGTGTGCATAAATCTATATCTATATATATATATATATATCTATATATATATATATATATATATATATATATATATATATAGAGAGAGAGAGAGAGAGAGAGAGAGAGAGAGAGAGATATGTATGTGTGCATACACCCAACTACACACACACTCATAGTGTTGTATGCATGATGCTTTCACATATAGATTCACATACATAGTGTACATGGACTTGTTTCTTTCAGTTTATATCCTTGACAATAGGATAGTTTGTCCAGTGCCATATCTGAGTGGCCAAGTAGTCTCTTAAGAAAACCATCATGATACTTGCTTATCATACACCCAATGTTAGCCATCACCAATCAGCCCCAGCTTAATAATACCCGCATCTTCACCCAGCCTCTCCCCTCTTCTCTTTCCTTCCTCTCTTCCTCCTTCTGCCTTCTCCACAATTGTAACACTCTATTTTCTAAAGCTGATAGTAATTAATGGATTGAGTTCTCATCAATAAATACACGCTATAACTTTTTGATATTCAGAACTGCTTGGCTGGTCGTGTGTTTGTGTGCATTGTTTTCACATGTGTGCACGCCTGTGTTTATGCATAGATACACACACACACACACACACACACACACCACTACTTAGATACACACAGAGTATATATATATATAACTGGGTGCCTTTATATATGTATGCATGAATATACAGACATATACACATGCACACACATATGTATATAGACTGAAATTCACATAGACTTATACACTTATACATATATATACACACTGGCACATGCGCACACACACACACACACACATATCCACTCACTAGGCATAAAATATAGATGCATGTATAAATAAATAATATACTGAAAGTAGGTGTGAATTGACAGCACATGTTTGTGTGTGTAAACAATCCAGCATGCATCAGTATTGGTATAGAATAACAACGGTAGCTTGTAGCAACTGCACTATCTGAACGGACGTATACATGTGTGAACATTTCTCTATGTATATATGAATGCAAGTATGTGTGAGTGTGTATGTGTATTTATGCTTGTGTGTGTGTAAGTGTGTGTGTGTATTCTTTTACTTGTTTCAGTTATTTGACTGCTGCCATGCTGGAGCACTACCTTGAAGAGCTTTTAGTCAAACAAATTGACCCCAGGATTCACTTTTCAAGCCTAGTACTTATTCTATCGGTCTCTTTTGCTGAAGTGCTAAGCTACAGGGATTTAAACAAACCAACACTGGTTGTCAAGTGGTGATGGGAGGACAAGCACAGACACAATAACACACCCACTTAGATACACACACACACACACATATATGTACAACAGACTTCTTTCAGTTCCCGTCTACCAAATCCACTCACGAAGCATTGGTTGGCCCAAAGCTATAGTAGGAGATGCTTGCTCAAGTTGCCATGCTGTGGGACTGAATGAGGAACCATGTGGTTGGGAAACAAGCTTCTCACTACACAACCACACCTACACCTATATATACATATATCACCATAATCATCATCTTCATCGTTTAACATTCATTGTTCATATATGTATATACATACATATGCATATATATATATATATATATATATATATATATATATATATATATATATATATATACATATATGTAGATAGATAGATAGACAGACAGACAGGTAGACAGACAGACAGATAGATAGATAGATAGATAGATAGATAGATAGATGTACGAGGGGGTGATGAAAAGTTCCTGGGTTTAAGGGTATCATGAAAGGTTTGGCTAGAGGCCCAACCTTCTGAGTTCTTTTACAGGGCTTAGAAAAACTGAAGGACTGGTGCAATAAATGTGTGAATCTGAGAAGGTGGATATGTTGAATAAAATTATAATTAACTGATCCTCCTATATTTTAATTTACCCAAAGCCAGGAACTTTTCAGCACACCTTCATAGACATATATTTATGTAGCTGTGTGGTTAAGTAGCCTGTTTTGCAGCCATGTAGTTTTGGGTTCAGTCTCACTGTGCAGTACCTTGGGAAAGTGTCTTCAGCAATAAACCCAGGCCAGTGAATGCCTTGTGAGTGAATTGGGTGGATGAAAATTGCTTGGAAACTTATCTTATGTTTGTGTGTGTGTGT